>NC_133379.1:4001507-4035040 GCF_049309525.1 Garra rufa
ACTAACATCCGTTGATTGGCTGGGACAAATCCATGTGCTTACACGATCTCATACAAGGGAGGCAGACGCTATTGAAAATGTTCGATTAAGTGATCAAATATGGTGCCTCGCCCTATAAAGGGTTAAGGTGGGATATGGGTAAGGTTAGGGACAGGTTTGGTGGTATGGGTAGGTTTAAGGTTGGGTTAGGGTGTAAGGGATGGGTCAACAGTGGTAATTACAGAAATTAATTACAAATGTAATTACATATAGGTTTAAAAAAAAAGATAAGTACAATGTATGTACACAATAAGTGCATTGTACCAAATGATTAATTTAAATGTAAGTACACAGTAGTTAAGGCCATCTAATGTAAAGTGGGACCTTTTTTTAGGTAAATACGACAAAAATGTTATGACAAATTGCTTGTGATATTGGTAATTTGTACGATGCTTTAGATAAAAATTTCTTCTGAATTAATAAAACATCAAATAATGTTGTATATATATATATATATATATATATATATATATATATATATATATACATACATACAGGTGCTGGTCATATAATTAGAATATCTTCAAAAAGTTGATTTATTTCACTAATTCCATTCAAGAAGTGAAACTTGTATAATGTACACATTCATTTCACACAGACTGATATATTTCAAGTGTTAATTTCTTTTAATTTTGATGATTATACCTGACAACTAATGAAAACCCCAATTCAGTAAGGTTCAGTATTGAAGACACCTGGTGCCATACTCTAATCAGCTAATTAACTCGAAACACCTGCAAAGGCCTTTAAATGGTCTCTCAGTCTAGTTCTGGGTTTCAGCTGTCGCATTCCTTGTGTCAAGCCACTCTTGAACAACAGACAGCGTCAGAAGCGTCTCGCCTGGGCTAAAGACAAAAAGGACTGGACTGCTGCCGAGTGGTCCAAAGTTATGTTCTCTGATGAAAGGGTCCTAGAGTCTGGAGGAAGAGAGGAGAGGCACAGAATCCACGTTGCTTGAGGTCCAGTGTAAAGTTTCCACAGTCAGTGATGGTTTGGGGTGCCATGTAGAGGTCTGCGTGGGACTGCTTTTCTAGTCCCGCTCCCGCAAGGTTTTATTCCGCACCCACCTGCTCCCGCTATATATTCACGCTTTGTTTACCCGCTGCCCGCTTAGAATAATTTTCTTCCCGACCCGACCGTTCCCGCTAAATTTAGTTCTCGTTTCCAGAATCTCACATTTAACCATTAGGAAACAATACCGAGTATATAAAACTTTTTTCACAATACATCCATTATATTTCCATGTTCCACTTTTAAGACTTAGCTATTATAGCCCTGCATTTCAGCCAGTCATAGATCAAATGTGGGCAAAAATTATATTTTAGACATTCAATGGTGATAAAAAAATGCAGTGCTGGTGGAAACACGAGACCAGGCTACCATGAACATGATCAAGAGCAAAGTTAACGATCCCCCTCATCCATCTCCTCATTGGACGCGTCTTTAGAGAAAAATGCATCTTTACGGATTAGATACATAATAAAATATTTTTTGTTTTCCATTTGTTTTATTTCGTTAAGTACTAATTTAAAGCTTTCTACTTATATATTTATCATGTCTGACAAAAAAAAAAAAAAAAAAAACGGTTAAATAGTTTCCACTGAAAAAAAATGTAACTGATTGCGCTTGTGCCTCCATGACCTAAATGCGTTTTAGTTTCCACTCTCCGCAAAAACTATTGGACATGCGCCTAATAGCGAACATTTATATATTATTATCATTTCTATATATTATTTAAATCTATAGATTTTATTTTAGCCAATTCCTGATTTGAGAAGGCAAAGTCAAACATAGAGTAGGTCAACTTACTGTCTGCCGCCGGCCGCTTGAGTTACTTCAAGAAACAAAAAGCTTACGTTTAACGAACAAAAAATGCTCCAAACGTTTTTTTTTTCTAAATTAACTTAATAAAAAAGAAACAAAATTATAACCACTTTGTCATTTCGTGCAAAACTGAACTATTTTAATTGCTAAAACAACTTATACTACTGTTTTGACAAAGAGGAAAAAAGACGGGCTCGGTCCGGAGTTAACAACCACACTGTTTACGAAAAATCAGTCAGCATAACCTTATGAAGATTTTGGCACTCCAAACGTGGCTTTGCGCTCTGGAGTAACGCCGATAAACTGATAAACAGTTGCCCACAGAAAAAAACACCAGTAGTACCCCCCAGGGGCGGAGTGGGGCACTAAAATCCACCGGGAAAATTCTGACCGCACCGGCCCTGTCACAAGGAGGGTCAGAGACGTGCGGATCCATTTGCAGCATTAATTAGAGACAAAACAAACACAAAGGGGCAGGCAGAAATTGTGGTCAAAACAGGCAGAAAGGTCGGGGCTGGCAGCGAGAATCAAAACACGGGAAGGAGTCCAGGAATCAAAAACACAGGAAATCAAACACGGGAATAAACGCTCGGAAATACAGACCAGGAGGAACAATAAGACTTCGCAAGGTGGCTGTGTGTGTGAGTGGCTTAAATGCAGTCAGTGTGATGAGGTGCAGCTGTGAACGGTAATCAGTAAAGTGAGAGCAGGTGAATGCAGTGATTAGAGCAGTGGCTTGTGGGGAATGAAGTCCATGAAGTGTGGTGCAAGAGTACATGAAGACAGGATAGACCAGATACATGACAGAGCCCCTCCCCAAGGAGCGGCTTCCAGACGCTCTAACCACCTAAAACAACCTGGAGGGTTGTGGAGCGGAGGCGGAACAGGGGGAGGGATGGAGGGCCAGGTCCATGTAGGGGTACAGGAACTACAGACTGAGGCGGAGCCGACGGAGGGAGAAGCCATGGTGGAGGAAGGGTTGGCTCCTGCCTGGGGCCGACCGACGGAGGTGGAGCCGGTGGAGCCCAAGGCGAAACTGGAGAGTCGATGGTCCTGGGCGACACAGAGGATCCGGAGGACCAAGGCGGAACCCAAGGCTCTGGCGACCCCGGCGGAGATGGAGGTCCGGAGGTACGCAGCGGAGCCGGAGTGACAGAGGATCGAGGCTGTGCCCACGGGAGGGAGGAGGTCCACAGAGCCGGCAGGACGGAGTGACGAGGCGCAGCCGGAGGAGTAGAGTCCAGAGGCGAAGGTGGGGCGACGACTGACCGGGGCGGAGCCGGAGAGACGATGGAGCCCGGAGGAGCTGGTGGGCCGACGGCCGACAACGGAGACGAGGGAGCACAGAGCCGGGGTGGAGCCGCAGGGTCGGAGGGCCGAGGTGGAGTCCAGGACTCTGAGACTGGAGGTGATGGTGAGGGATCCTTCAGTCTGGACATCGATGGAGACTGGCAATCCCACTGCGAGTCCTCTGCACCGAAGGTGGGATGTGGGTGAGCAGAGGGACTGTCAGGAGACAGAGGTGGCGGGACTGGAGCAGCAGGGAGGGCGGGTGGGAACCCACACAGTCCATACATGGCCTCCGTGACCAGAACCGGGCAGACAGGAATCTCAGGATGACTGGATGGAACCAGCGGAGGCTCTGGAAGGCTGGGCGGAACCAGTGGAGGCTCTGGAAGGCCGGGCGGGACCAGCGGAGACTCTGGAAGGCCGGGCGGAACCAGCGGAGACTCTGGAAGGCCGGGCGGGACCAGCGGAGACTCTGGAAGGCCGGGCGGAACCAGCGGAGGCTCTGGAAGGCCGGGCGGGACCAGCGGAGACTCTGGAAGGCCGGGCGGGACCAGCGGAGACTCTTGATGGCCGGGCGGAACCAGCGGAGACTCTGGAAGGCCGGGCGGAACCAGCGGAGACTCTGGAAGGCCGGGCGGGACCAGCGGAGACTCTGGAGGGCCGGGCTGAACCAACGAAGGCTCTGGAAGGCCGGGCTGAACCAGCGGAGGCTCTGGAAGGCTGGGCTGAACCAGCGGAGACTCTGGAAGGCCGTGCGGGACCAGCGGAGACTCTGGAAGGGCGGCCATCTTGCGAACAGTCTCTGGAAGGGCGGCCGTTTTGTGAACAGGCTCTAGAGTGGTGCTATGTTCCTCCTTAGCGACATCCACAGTGAATGCAGAGCCACTCAAAATTAGTGCATAGTCCATAAAGTCCTTTAAACTACAATTTAACTTTCCTTTAGGGAACCATGATTTAATAGGCTCATTAAGTCCAACACGAAAAAAATCCTTTAAAGCAACTTCTTCAAATGGTACATAATAGGATAACTCACAAAACTGCCGTACATAGTCCTCAATCGATAGATCTCTCTGACGTAGACACAATAACTGGTTAACCGGATCCATGGTAATCTGGTTGACTCACAACTGCTGGATCCTGATGTGGCGAAGTCTTCTGTCACAAGGAAGGTCAGAGACGTGCGGATCCATTTGCAGCATTTTATTGATACAAACAAACACAAAGGGGCAAGCAGAAATCGTGGTCAAAAACAGGCAGAAAGGTCGGGGCTGGCAGCGAGAATCAAAACACGGGGAGTAGTCCAGGAATCAAACACAGGGAAAACAAACACGGAAAGAAACGCTCGGAAATAAAGACCAGATGGAACAATAAGACTTCGCCAGGTGGCTGTGTGTGTGAGTGGCTTAAATGCAGTCAGTGTGATGAGGTGCAGCTGTGAATGCTAATCAGTAAAGTGAGAGCAGGTGAATGCAGTGATTAGAGCAGTGGCTTGTGGGGAATGAAGTCCATGAAGTGTGGTGCAAGAGTACATGAAGACAGGATAGACCAGATACATGACAGGCCCCATCCCCCCCAATTAGCCCAAAATTTCCCAAATTATCTTAAGAAGTACTAAATACTTTTTAGTATATTAAGTATAAAATTAGTGTGTGAAAACAGAGTGAGTATTATTTAAGTGCATTATGGAAGTGCACATTTTTCCATTTGGGGTAGTTGCTGTTACACTGTCTTTGGTTTTATGTTGATTACATTACTCGACCACCACTGCAGCACCTTCACTGCCATTTTGCACTTTTATAGAAATAAAAATAATTTACTGCAGTTGGAAAATGTAAGCTACAATTCTAAACTGAAAGCATCTGACAACAGGGTTACCAGGTCTGTATGACATAACTAGCCCAATGGCCAGTCAAGAGCAACCCAGAATAGTGCACTGACCATATCCCAAATATCAAAACGTATACACTTAATTTTCATATCTAAAATACACATTTTACAGTTGTGCACATTGATCATAAACACAGCTCAAAGGCTTCCTACCAGTAGCACTCACAAAACCTAATATCCAGCATCGTTTTATCATAGGTAGAACGCAAAATATTTAAATACAGGCATTTTATTGAAGTTTAATTTCTGCAATATTTAAAACCTTTAAATAACTGGGGGAATGCAACCCATGGCAACAGTTTAAAAGTAGACCAATTCCATGAGGAAAAAAATGCAGACTTGGCAACCCTGCATCCAACACGAGCTGCTGGAGTTAATGTCATTGCACACATCAGTACGAAATTTTCGTCCGAGATTTTTGCACGTTAAAAAAATAAATACAGGTGAGGCTATGTTAATCGAGTTTAGAAACTGCCTCTGAAACTTTCGTCCGTCATAAAAAAAAATCGGATGATGTTTGATTTTCTGCGTTTTTTTGCTTCCATAATAAGCATTTTGGTAGGAAAGGATGGCGAATATGAGAAAACTAAAAAAAACGCATGCATAAATCGGACTCAGTGTGCAATGACCTTTAGATTTAACTGATCATGGGTCGAAGTAAGGAGAGATGACTGAAAAATAGACCAGGCTGGAGGATTTGCTGCTCAATCTTGTGCTCACTGACAAATATTTATAATGTGCTGCTCCCTTTACACAGAGTGCGCGTTATCGCAAAATCGAAAGTAAAAGTAAACAGCGCGAGCACTGCATATTGAAAGTGCGAGAATTATTTACCATATTACAATGTTTGCGGGTGCGGCCAGTAAAAAAAAAAAAAAAATGGTGCTCAACTAAATATCGTACAAATTTTGTGATTGGCTATGTAGTGTGGGGCTCGGGTGGGCCAAGCTTCTGATTGGGTCGGCCAGGCCCACCCTGGTCCCCCTGTGGAGCCGGGCCTGATTCGCGGAGAATTTAGTAACATCAATGATTCTAATAAGCTCAGGCCGGTCACGTTCGCCTCGCGCCCGCCCAATTTGTGATCCGCTGTGTAAATCCTTCGGCTGGCCGACCGGGAAAAGTCCCGGTCATCCCGATGCCACTCCGCCCCTGGTACCCCCACTTTCCACGCCTATGAGACATTGCCAGTAAAATTTATGACTCTGAAAGCACTGGTCCATGAGTGCAGCGAGTGCATAACAGTTTTGAGCGCAGGCTGTAGCCTACAGGTGCTTGATAAGAATGAGTAAAGCGCAGATTTTCTGTTCAGAAAAGACGTCGGGAACGGATATTGTTACCGCCCGCTCCCGTTCAAATTACACCAGAGTTACCGATCGCAACCGCTTTTATTTGGAAATTTATTCCCGCACCGCAAGAAATCTGGTCGGGTCCCGCGGTTTCCGCGGGAGAGCCACGGGAATGCAGACCTCTAGTGCCATGTCATCTGCTGGTGTTGGTCCACTGTGTTTTCTGAGGTCCAAGGTCAACACAGCTGTATACCAGGACGTTTTAGAGCACTTCATGCTTCCTGCTGCTGACCAACTTTATGGAGATGCAGATTTCATTTTCCAACAGGACTTGGCACCTGCACACAGTGCCAAAGCTACCAGTACCTGGTTTAAGGACCATTGTATCCCTGTTCTTAATTGGCCAGCAAACTCGCCTGGCCTTAACCCCATAGAAAATCTATTGTGAAGAGGAAGATGCGATATGCCAGACCCAACAATGCAGAAGAGCTGACGGCCACTATCAGAGCAACCTGGGCTCTCATAACACCTGAGCAGTGCCACAGACTAATCGACTCCATGCCTTGCCGCATTGCTGCAGTAATTCAGGCAAAAGGAGCCCCAACTGAGTATTGAGTGCTGTACATGCTAATACTTTTCATGTTCATACTTTTCAGTTAGCCAAGATTTCTAAAAATCCTTTCTTTGTATTGAAGTAATATTCTAATTTTCTGAGATACTGAATTTGGGGTTTTCATTAGTTGTCAGTTATAATCATCAAAATTTAAATAAATAAACACTTGAAATATATCAGTCTTTGAGGAATGAATGTATACATTATACAAGTTTCAATTCTTGAATGGAATTAGTGAAATAAATTAACTTTTTGAAGATATTCTAATTATATGACCAGCACCTGTACGTAAGGGGTGAATTCTCTGAATTCTCCACCTTGCACTCTCACACCTTTCTCCCTAAAAGTTTCCACTAAAAGTCACTAAGAAGATCTATATACCACATGTGTTATATCTTGTGAATATATTGTTTTTCCCCTTCGTGTTCGGTATCATTCTAAAGGTCTCCGTGTGATTGGTAAAATGGTCTCAATTTCACAGCAGTCACTTATATTGTGAGAAAGATTGAAAGCTTTTATAGAATTGTGTTTTGCTGCTGAGGGGTGTGTTTTCCCCTTAGGGTCCAGTGAGAATCTCCAAACGGGTGTGACCCTGGGCCGCCAAATCTCCTGACAAACCAAAAGGTCTTTGTGTTTTTACAACTGATTAAAAGATTCCTTTGTTTCTGGTCTGGGTATATAAGGGAAGCAACGAAACACTACGGGGGGATTCTGTATTCAGACACCCCCACACTGTGTGTGTGAGAGTCGATAGAGCTAAGCATCCAAGTCTCTCATATGCTACTGTGTGTCTCTCTGATAGTCAGGTATGCATCTCCCATTTTTATGATTCACCTTGGAGTGATTGATGTTATGTATTTATCTAAACTGAAACTGAATTGGATTCCTATTGTTTAATTTTGTAATTAGCATGATACATTTTTTTACCTGACAAAAATAAATGTTAATTTTGAGTTGTTCTGGAATTTCTCTCAATCATTATTTCCAGTAGATTAAATTGCAGTCTGGTATTTTCCACAATTCCGCGTCCAGGACAGATCAAACCGAAGTACCAATGGAGGGACCATGGGGAACACCATTAGGGCTACTGATTTCTGACTGTCACTGGCTTAACACATTGTAGTTCTCGTGATTGTAGGAAACGGGCGCTCTATAGTATGGGCTTGCAGGCTTGCATAGTCACTCCTCATCTTCTTAGGAAGTTCAAAAGTGGTGAGCTTGTGTCGTGAATTCACTAATCGGCAGAGTGAATTTCAAAGCGATACAAGGTCCTTAATGAACAAATAATTGAAAGAATGGGATTTCCAGAATATTCAAATTTCTAAATTAATACACAATCAATATTTGTGATCAGCTTTTGATTAGAAATACAGCCTGAATTTAATGATCACTTGAAACAAAAATCAAAATCTTGATACATCAAGTGAAATCTGCAGAAGCACTGTTAAAAAAAAAACGAACATGCATTAACCCTTCAACCAGGTCGCTGGACTCCGCCTTTGGGCTGGCGAGTAGATCCTTACAATAACATTTTAGTAATTTTGTTGTTTATTGTTTATGCTTTATATTTTTATTAAGCTTTAGCATTCAGTTTTTATTTATGTATTTATTTATTTGGATAGTTAGTTTGTAAGTCTATGATAACAACCCTGGTTATACATATTGCATAAATAAAAATAATTATTGTTAAAGGATTAAGTTAACAATTTTTATTGACAGTCAATCCATTACACTGGAAATTGCAGGTCTTTTTGCAAGTTTTTTATAGGATGGAAAATTTTTCGCGGTATGGTCTTTTTTTCTTTAAATGTTTTCTATGCACATTAAAAACTTGCATACTTCAGTATATACTATTCTCTCTCTCTCTCTCTCTCTCTCTTTCTCTCTCTCTCTCTCTCTCTCTCTCTATATATATATATATATATATATATATTTAAATATTATTTAAATTTATAATTTCTTAATAATTTAAATTTATTTTGTAGAGAACGCTTAAATTAGTCACAAATCAGGCAAAAGTGCAGTAAAGAAATCATCCAAGTGACCTGAAAGTAAAAAAAAAAAAAAAAAGCAAAAAATCACTTCAAACAGTCAGTCAGTACAGAATCATGGAACTCGTGGAATACATGTTACAATTGGTAACACTTTACAATAAGGTTGTAGGAATTAGCATTAGTTAATGCATTAGTTAACATGAACTAAGCATGAACAACAACTCTGTTCAGCATTAGTTAATCCTAGTTTACGTTAATTTACACGTATATTAATGCATTTATTCATGTTAACAGCTTAAATAGTTAACATTAGTTATTGCATTAGTTAACATGAACTAACAATGAACAAGGCATCTGTTCAGCATAACTTAATCTTTGTTCATGTTAGCATATTCATATATTAATGTGTTAGTTAATGCATTAGTTAACATCAACTAACAATGATCAACTCCACTGTTCAGGATTACTTATTTTTTTTGTTAATGTATACATTTACTAATGCATCTCTTTACATTAACAGATTAATTAGTTAACATTGTGGTTAATGCATTAGTTAACATAAACTAAAAATGAACAAGGCATCTGTTCAGTATTACCTAATCTTTGCTCAACTTATTCATATACTAATGTGTTTGTTCATGCATTGTGCCTATGCCTGTAAATAACTGTATTTAATTAGACTACATACAGTATATACACATGTTTATGTAGCAGCTAATACACACAATGGATAAACAATACTACCTCCCCATTTGGGCTATTGGTAAACTTGGAAACCATCTAAACATCATCAGATAATGTTTCTCATGTTTGTAGACTGTTTATTAACATGACTCACCATTAACAATATGTTTATTAAGGGAATTTGTGAACCTTATTGTAAAGTGTACACAAGTCCAACATTAACTAACGTTTAACCAACATTTGTAAACTCTTTATTAAGATGACTTACCATTAACAAAGTGTTTACTAAGGGAATTTGTGAACCTTATTGTAAAGTGTACACTAGTCCAACATTAACTAATGTTTAACCAACATTTGTAATAACTGTAACAATATGCAGTAATATAATATGTAATAAAGTTGAAAATCTAAGTGATGCATGAATGGCTTTCACTCATTTAACGTCAAGTAAAATCAGTAATGACTGCTTTGTTATTAACCCACAAATGTTAGTTAAATGTTAGTAAATGTTGGACTAGTGTACAATTTAAGGGGGTCACACACTGGACAAGAAACACAGCGCCGCGTCGCGTCGTGTCGCGCCACATCTTTAAAATTCGAACACAAGGGCTGTATCCGAAATCGCCCCCTATACCCTCATTCACTATTCCCTACATTAGTCCACTCATTCAGTCCACTTGAAGGAGTGAGTGAAAACGAGTGAGTGAATTCGGACACTGAGTGCACCTGAGTGAATTCGGACACTGAGTGCACCAGAAGGACTGCCGCTTTTGCATAGTATTGCTTACTGTTTAACAATAATTTAAAACGGACAGTTCGAGTAGTAAGATTAAAGGATTTATCTTGAACTATGTCAAGGAGTTTACATATAAACCCTGGTTAAACAATTTAATAATCAATTTACAACGAATTTGTACCTGTGTTGTATGCTGTATTACGCAGTGGACAAGCGGATGGATGGATGATTCAGCTGCGGACGCCATCGTCAGGTGAGACGCGGGAATTCAGTCGGCGCACGACTCTCACAGTGCATTATGGGTTATCTCTAGCTGTTGAGCGTACATCGGTTGTACACTCGTTTTTGCGGTGCATTGTGGGATTGAATGAGTGCACTCGGGAACGTTCACTATGGTTTCGAACACCACTTAAAATGGCTGTCCATTATAGGAGGGCGATTTCGGATACAGCCATAGTTTTCTATGAGTATGCGCACACCGGCGGCGCCATTCGGCGTCTGTCCGCGGCGCCCGGCTACGACTCAGGAAGCTGTTCAAATTTCTGCCGCGCCACAGAGCGCCATCTGCATAGTTTTATATTAAATAACATCATATTTGTCTCAAATCGTCCTATTAGATTAAAAAAACAAGATACCACTGCTGCAAAACATACAAAACTTACATACAGCTTGAAAAAAATGTAAACCTATTATAATTAATTCATATTTTATTTTCTCAAGACATTTTTACATACGCAAAATCTAAAGTCCGATGTAACATTTGCCTGTCGTTATTACATTCACTGTCTTTGACTGCCACCTACTGGATTTACAAGGTCACAAACATCACTTACAGTTCAGAACTTCACTGAAAAATGAGCTGGCGTGTATAGAACGTTTGTGTCCGGTGTGCAATACCTCCAGCTGTCCTCGGTGCGACGCGACGTTGCGCTGTGTTTCTCGTCCGGTGTGCGACCCCCTTTACAATAAGGTTGTGACGCGGCAGCAGAAGGATCGTGAGACGTAGGATCCATGTGCAACAGTTTATTAATATCAGACAGTTCAAACAGGCTTGGGTCAACAATGGCAGACTGGTGTGGTGAAGGCAAATCCCAACGAGTAAACAATGTCCATACAAAGGGGTCAAGGCAGGCGGCGATCAAAAGCAGTAGTCCGTAGGGAAAGCAAGGGTCGATAAAGGGCAGGCAGAAAAGGTTCACACACATCAAATACAGTCCAGTTGGCAGCAGTAAGACAGTCCGATAAGAAACGCTCAGGATTGGGTACATAGCCAGCAAAACTTTGCAGTGAGCAAGCTGGCGAGGCACGCTGAAATGGCCGCCAAAATGGAAGTGCACCGGGAGACCCGGAACCGGAAGCGCGAGTCCCCAGGTACGGGATTATGGGAAATGTAGTCAATATTCGGGTGAGGGTTCCCGCTGGCGCGGGACAGAGGGAGCCACAGAGACCGCGTCTGTGACAGAGCCCTTCCCCTGCGAGTGCCTCCTGGCGCGAAGAGGTAACCGACGCCGAGGTCTACCCCTACCTCGGGGTCCTGGCCGATCTGGGTGGGTAGAGTGGAACTCCATGGTGAGCGAAGGATCCAAGATGTCCTTAGCGGGCACCCAGGACCGTTCCTCGGGGCCATAGTCCTCCCAGTCGACCAGGTACTGTAGGTGACCGTTCCGGCGTCGGGAGTCCAGGATGGTGTTGACTCTGTAGACCTCCTCGCCATCGATGATCAGGGGAGCGGGTCTCTGCGGTGCGGTCTCATCTAGGACCTCCGTCCCCTCCGGGGGGCCAGCGGGCTTTAACAGAGAAACATGAAAAGTGGGTGAGATACGGTATTCGGCGGGTAAATCAAGTCTGAAGGACACTGGGGTGATTTGACGGAGTATCTTGAATGGACCCACGTACCTGGGACTTAGTTTTCTGCAGGGTAGGCGAAGACGTAGATTTCTTGTTGAAAGCCAGACCCATTGCCCGGGTTCATAGGGTGGATTGGGCCGGCGGTGACAATCTGCCTGAACCTGGTTGCGACGGACGGCTCTTTGAAGATGGATGTGGGCCTGGTTCCAGGTAGCCTCGCTCTGCTGGAACCAGGAGTTGACTGCGGGGAGATCCGAAGGCTCCCCTGACCAGGGGAACAAGGGTGGTTGGAAGCCCAGCACACACTGGAAGGGAGTCATGTTAGTTGCTGGTTTCCTTATGGAGCTCTGTGCGTACTCCGCCCAGAACAGGAACCGATTCCAGTCCTCCTGATGGTCCTGACAGTAAGAACGAAGGAAACGAGTGAGTTCTTGGTTTAAACGTTCAACCTGTCCGTTGGCCTCCGGATGATAGCCTGACGTGAGGCTAATGTTGACGCCCAGGAGGCAGAAGAAACTGGACCAGAGACGGGATGAGAATTGTGGACCCCGATCCGACACGATGTCCTCTGGAAGACCGTAGAACCTGAAGACGGAGTTGCAGAGCGCCTCCGCCGTTTCCATTGCTGTGGGTAGTTTGGGGAGAGAGATGAAGCGACAGCCCTTGGAGAATCTGTCGACCACGGACAATATGGTGGTGTGTCCCTGGGAGAGAGGCAGATCCGTGACGAAATCAATGGCAATGTGGGACCATGGACGTTGGGGAATGGGTAGAGGTTGTAACAAGCCAGCGGGGAGCTGACGGGATGACTTGGAGGTGATGCAAATGACACAGTTCTTTATGAAGGTTATGGTGTCGGTGCGTAGGGTTGACCACCAGAAACGATTACGGA
Source organism: Garra rufa (assembly GCF_049309525.1). NCBI lineage: Eukaryota > Metazoa > Chordata > Actinopteri > Cypriniformes > Cyprinidae > Garra > Garra rufa. The sequence continues at coordinate 4,014,601 of NC_133379.1, forward strand.
GGAGCTGAATGGTGGCCTCTATCCCAGGGTGACCGGAGCTTGTGGTAGCGTGAACCTCCGAGAGAACTCGTGATCGGAGAGGGGCCGGTACATAAATGAGATCGCCAGGGCATTCTGCGGGAGGTGGATCCTAGGTTTGAGCCTCCGTGATCTCTGTCATGAGGTCCCAAGCGACGGGTGCAACCATAACGGAGACCGGTAAGATGGACCCTGGAGGCTGGGAGACGTGATCGGGCTCGTGGATCCGAGAGAGAGCGTCCGCCTTAGTGTTTTGGGAACCTGGGCGGTAAGTAATCTCAAACTGGAATCTAGTGAAGAAGAGCGACCATCTGGCTTGGCGATGATTGAGTACCTTGGCTGTACGAAGATATTCCAGATTCTTATGATCCGTCAAGATGATGAAAGGATGCTTAGCTCCCTCCAGCCAGTGCCGCCACTCCTCCAGGGCTAGTTTGATGGCGAGCAACTCTCTATTTCCCACATCATAATTTCTCTCTGCCGGACTCAGTTTGTGAGAGAAGAATGCGCAGGGAAAGGTTTTGGGAGGTTGGTTGTGGTGCTGGGAGAGTACGGCTCCTACTCCAGTGCTGGAGGCATCCACCTCCAAGAGGAAGGGTAACTGGGGGTCCGGGTGTCGAAGAACGGGTGCCGTGGTAAATCTTTGACGGAGTTCTTGGAAAGCGTGTAGGGCGTCGGGTAACCAGGTGAGACGAGTTTCTCCTCTCTTGACCATGGACGTAAGTGGAGCTGCTACAGTACTGAAGTTCCGGATGAAGCGGCGGTAAAAGTTTGCGAATCCCAAGAACCTCTGAAGTTCCTTGAGGGTCTTGGGACGAGGCCAGTCACGTACTGCAGTAACCTTCCTCTCATCCATGGCCACTCCCTCAGGACTGATCACGTACCCCAGGAAAGTGATGCTTTCTTGGTGAAATTGACATTTCTCCTCCTTGGTGTACAATCTGTGTTGGATAAAGCGCTGGAGAACAGTTCTAACATGTTGAATGTGTTTCTGGAGAGTGTTGGAAAAGATAAGGATGTCGTCAATGTATACAATCACCCATCGGTTCAGCATGTCCCGGAAGACCTCGTTGACAAATGCCTGGAAGTAGGATGGACTGTTGGCTAGGCCATAGGGCATGACCCGATATTCATAGTGACCTGATGTGGTAGAGAAGGCGGTCTTCCACTCGTCTCCCTCACGGATGCGAATGAGGTTGTACGCCGAGCGTAAGTCCAGCTTGGTGTAGAATTTTGCTGAACGAAGTTGCTCTAGAGCCGGAGGGACGAGTGGCAGAGGGTAGCGGTACTTCACAGTTATTTCATTGAGAGAGCGATAATCAATGCAAGGCCTTAGTCCTCCCTCCTTCTTCTTGACGAAGAAAAACCCCGCCGAAGCTGGAGAAGTAGAGGGTCGGATGAATCCCTTGGCGAGCTCCTCCTGAATGTATTTCTCCATAGCCTCAGACTCGGGTTGTGAGAGAGGGAAGATGCGAGGGTAGTGCGGTAGCCTTGACTGGGCTGAAAGCCTCGAGAAGGTCGTGGTAGTCTGCCGGAATGGTGGTGCTGCTGGATGAGGGCAGGGCTGAACTGGGAGGTTTCCGGGGACCTGGGTGAATGCAGTGCAGATGACAATAGGGAGACCAGTGAGTGATGATACCTCCTGCCCAGTAGATGGTGGGTTCATGAACGGTCCAGCCACGGGAAGTCCAGGATGAGTGGTGACTGAGGTGAGGTGATGACAAAGAAACAGATCATTTCCTGATGACCGGGTTCCAGGCGGAGAGTGAGATCCTCAGTGATGTGATCAATCCGTCCAGAATCTAGTGGTCTCCCATCGAGGGCGGCCACTGAGACACAGGAGAGGTGCAAGACAGAGTAGGTAAGTGATTGGATTTCACAAAGTTCGTATCAATGAAGTTACCGGCAGCCCCGGAATCAATTAATGCGGTGGTACTGATGGACCTTCCTCCAATACTGAGTAAGACGGGAATCACACATCGGTTCAAACAAAGTTTACGGGAACTCACCGAGGTAGGGGGGCGTGGTGGTCGAGTAGGACATGTGGATCTAATGTGTCCCGTCTGTCCACAATAGAGGCAGAGGTGGTTATGCACCCGCCGTTCCCGCTCCTCGAGTGTGATCCTAGTGGTCCCCAGCTGCATGGGTTCCGGACCCGTAGAAGTGGATGGTTGCGGCGGTACCTGAGTGGTGAGAGGCCGGTTGAATCTGCGTGCACGCATCACATTGTCGATCCGTATGGAGAGATCGATGTACTGATTCAATGTTAATCCTTCGTCCCAGCACGCCAGCTCCACTTGGAGAACTGAATTAAGTCCCTTTCCGTAGTGGAGCTTGAGGGGACCGTCATTCCAACCACTCTGTGCCGCCAGCGTGCGTAAGTCCAGAGCATAATCAGCCGTGGTGCGTCGACCCTGACGCAATGCTACAATTTGTTCTCCAGCCTCACCACTCTCCGGAGCGGGTTGGGAAACTTCCTTGAAACTCCGAAGGAAAGTAGCAAAAGTGGGGTAGGTAGATTGGCCCAGATCCCAGACTGCAGTGGCCCAATCTAACGCCCTCCCCGTGAGGAGTGAGCACACAAAGGCAATCTTGCTTTCGTCCGAAGCATACAAATTCGGCTGCTGATTAACAAAAAGAGTACATTGAAGAAAGAATCCCTTACATTTTGCGGCCGTACCGTCGAACTTTTCCGGGAAGGCAAGTCGCGGGCTGGCTGTGACGGGTGGGTTATCTGTGGGTGGTGCAGTAGGATTGATCGGTGCAACAGGAGGAGGCATGACGGGGGGTGATGCTGCTTGCATACCTCGGATAGCTTGAACCAGTTGAGCAGTCAAAGCGCTCAGTTGATCCAGTTGTTGCTGGTGGTGCATCAGCATCGAAGCTTGGGAAGACATCTCAGATGATCTGGGTGACTGTCGCTGGATCCGTATTAGGCGAAGTTTTCTGTGACGCGGCAGCAGAAGGATCGTGAGACGTAGGATCCATGTGCAACAGTTTATTAATATCAGACAGTTCAAACAGGCTTGGGTCAACAATGGCAGACTGGTGTGCTAAATCCCAACGAGTAAACAATGTCCATACAAAGGGGTCGAGGCAGGCGGCGATCAAAAGCAGTAGTCCGTAGGGAAAGCAAGGGTCGATAAAGGGCAGGCAGAAAAGGTTCACACACATCAAATACAGTCCAGTTGGCAGCAGTAAGACAGTCCGATAAGAAACGCTCAGGATTGGGTACATAGCCAGCAAAACTTCTCAGTGAGCGAGCTGGCGAGGCACGCTGAAATGGCCGCCAAAACGGAAGTGCACCGGGAGACCCGGAAACAGAAGCGCGAGTCCCCAGGTACGGGATTATGGGAAATGTAGTCAATATTCGGGTGAGGGTTCCCGCTAGCGCGGGACAGAGAGAGCCACAGAGACTGCGTCTGTGACAAAGGTGCACAAATTCCCTTAGTAAACACTTTTTTTAATGGTAATTCATGTTAATAAAGGGTTTACAAATGTTAGTAACACATCAGTTAATGATGAAGTAGTGTACACTTTACAATAAGGTTCACAAATTCATTAGTAAATGCTTTGTTAATGGTAAGTCATCTTAATAAAGAGTCTACAAATGTTAGTAACACATCAGTTAATGATGAAGTAGTGTACACTTTACAATAAGGTTCACAAATTCATTAGTAAATGCTTTGTTAATGTTAAGTCATCTTAATAAAGAGTCTACAAATGTTAGTAACACATCAGTTAATGATGAAGTAGTGTATACTTTACAATAAGGTTCACAAATTCATTAGTAAATGTTTTGTTAATGGTAAGTCATCTTAATAAGGAGTCTACAAATGTTAGTAACACATCAGTTAATGTTGGACATGTGTACACTGTACAATAAGGTTCACAAATTCATTAGTAAATGCTTTGTTAATGGTAAGTCATCTTAATAAAGAGTCTACAGATGTTAGTAACACATCAGTTAATGATGAAGTAGTGTACACTTTACAATAAGGTTCACCAAATTCATTAGTAAATGCTTTGTTCAATATTAGTAATCATAGTAAAGAGCCTATGAACATGAATAACATATCAGTAGATGGTTTCCTCTTTAGACGTGTTTACCAGTAGGCCAAATTGATGCCTTATTATTAAATAAAGTTAATAAGGTACACACAAGCTTTTTTACCTTTAAGATGGTGAGTTAGAACTGTTTATTCTTACTGTGTATCAGCTGCTATTTACACTAATGTAAATATGCACAGCAAGTCTACATTACCAAAAAATGAATAAAGCTGTTTACCATTATTGTTCATTAATAGCTCATGTTAACTAATGTTAATTAATTAAGATGTTAACGTGAATAGATGCATGTAGGTCAACATAAACTAGGATTAACTAATGCTGAACAGAGTTGTTGTTCTTTGTTAGTTCATGTTAAATAATGCAATAACTAATATTAACTATTTAAGCTGTTAACATGAATAAATGCATTAATATACGTGTAAGTTAACGTAAGCTAGGATTATCTAATGCTGAACAGAGTTGTTGTTCATACTTAGTTCATGTTAACTAATGCAATAACTAATGTTAACTATTTAAGCTGCTAACATGAATAAATGCATTAATATGCGCATAGGTCAACGTAAACTAAGATTAACTAATGCTGAACAGAGTTGTTGTTCATGCTTAGTTCATGTTAACTAATGCATTAACTAATGCTAATTCAAGTTTTATCTTCCAACGTCAAATTTAAAGTTATTTACATTCAGTAGAATATTGAATGTGGGTGATAAGGTTAGTGCCTGATGAGCTTGCAATGGGAAATTTTATGGTTCAAGCTCTGCAAAAGAACAAGCAAAGGCAAAGTATCAGGAAAATCTGTAATACGTGTACTATACAGATCTGGCCATTTAAAATGCGCGAGGGAAGTAAAGTGGTCTCGCGTGACGCCGGTGTATTCCAAGGGAACACGGAAAATACATTGACACAGGAAAGACATGATCTGTTACGAGCGCGGTCTCTGTGGCTCCCTCCGTTCCCAGCCAGCGGGAACCCTCACCTGAATATTGACTCCATTTCCCACAATTCCGTACCTGGGACTGTGCACTTCTGGTTCCGGGTAACCCGGTTCACTTCCTTTCTGTTCCCCTTATCAGCGTGCCGCGCTGGCTCTCTCATCGCGAAGTTTTGATGGTTTTCCTCCCAATCCTGAGCGTTTTCTATTGGACTGATTACACGTTGCCAACTGGACTGTTTATGTGGTATTTGATCCTCTGCTGCCTGCCCTCGTTTGACCCACGCTATCCATACGGACTATTGCTTTGTTCTGCCGCCGGCCTCGACCCCTTTGCATGGACTCTGACTACCCGATTGGATTTGCCTACACCACACCAGTTTTCCAGTATTGACCAACGCCTGTATAACCTGTCTGATATATTAAATCTGTTGCAAATGGATCCGATGTCTCAAGATTCCTCTGTTGACATGTCACAGAAAACTTCGCCACCCACGGATCCAGCGACAGTTTCCCAGATCGCATCGGAGATGTCTACACAAGCTTCGATGTTGTTTCACCACCAGCAGCAGCTGGATCACCTGAGTACTCTGACCACACAACTGGTCCAGGCGATTCAGTCTCTACGGGCTGCTGCAACACCCGCTCCACCTCCAGCGCCAGCGCCGATCACGCCGCCTGCACCCTCCGCGGGAAATCAGGCCGCCATTGCCAGCCCCCGACTTGCATTCCCTGAGAAGTTTGATGGGACCGCTTCAAAGTGTAAGGGCTTTTTACTACAATGCACACTGTTTGTGAACCAACAGCTGAACTTGTATGCTGCTGATGAAAGCAAAAGTGCATTTGTTTGCTCCCTTCTCACGGGAAGGGCGCTGGAGTGGGCCACGGCTGTCTGGGATCTGGGCCAGGCTACCTACCCTACGTTTGCCACGTTCCTTCAAAGCTTTAAGGAGGTTTTTCAACCCACTCCAGAGAGCGGTGATGCGGGGGAAAGGATTCTGGCATTACGTCAAGGCCGACACTCCGCAGCGGATTATGCTCTGGATTTTCGTACCCTGGCAGCTCAGAGCGGATGGAATGATGGTCCCCTCAAGCTTCACTATCGTAAGGGACTAAATTCTGATCTCCAAGTGGAATTGGCTTGCCGTGATGAAGGTTTGACATTCTCTCAGTACATTGATCTTTCCATTCGGGTGGACAATATTATGCGGACTCGCAAGCCAAGTCGGAATTTCCCTCCCATGGCTCTTCCCCAGCCTACCCAATCCTCAGCTTCCGCAGCTCCCGAACCCATGCAACTTGGCGGTACTAGAATCACCATCGAGGAGAGAGAACGTAGGATGCGCAATCACCTCTGTCTGTACTGTGGTATGACGGGACACATTCGAGCCACCTGTCCTACCAGACCACCACGTCCACCTACCTCGGTGAGTTCGAACAGACTTTGTATAAACCGCTGTGTGATACCTGTTATGCTAAAATCTGGGGAGAGATTCATAAGGACTACCGCATTCATTGACTCTGGGGCAGCGGGTAACTTCATGGATGAGGACTTTGTGAGAACTAATCAGCTGTCTCTCTTGTCTTGTGCTTCTCCTGTGGCAGTGGCCGCCCTCGACGGGAGACCACTAGGCTCCGGACTCGTCAACCACACTACTGATGATCTAACTCTCCAACTAGAACCCGGTCATCAGGAAAAGATCCGCTTCTTCATCATCACATCACCTCAGACACCACTCATCTTGGGTTTCCCATGGCTGGAGCGCCACGAACCAACCATCTCCTGGACAAAGGGTGTCATCACACAATGGTCTCCATACTGTCACCAGCACTGCCTTGCACCCACTATTCAGTCTCCATCCAGTTCCACCACGGTATCATCAAGCAACACTATTCCTGTGGAGTACCAGGACCTGCTCGAGGCCTTCAGCGCTATCAAAGCCACTGTTTTACCTCCCCATCGACCAGGAGACTGTGCCATCGACCTTGTCCCAGGAGCTGTAATTCCACGAGGTCGTATCTTCCCTCTCTCACAGCCTGAGTCCGAAGCTATGGTGCAATACATTCAGGAGGAGCTCGCTAAGGGATTTATCCAGCCTTCCACATCACCAGCCTCAGCAGGATTCTTCTTCGTCAAGAAGAAGGAGGGAGGTTTGCGACCATGCATCGATTACCGTGCACTCAATGAGGTGACTGTGAAGTACCGATACCCCTTACCACTCGTTCCTCCAGCCCTTGAACAGCTTCGATCCGCCAGATTCTACACCAAGTTGGATCTCCGCTCAGCGTACAACTTAATCCGCATTTGAGAGGGAGATGAGTGGAAAACGGCTTTCTCTACCACATCAGGTCACTATGAATACCGGGTCATGCCCTTCGGCCTATCCAACTGTCCATCGTACTTTCAGGCCTTCATCAATGAGGTGTTCCGGGACATGCTCAATCGATGGGTGATCGTATACATTGATGACATCTTGATCTACTCCAACACTCTTTCTGAACACATTCAACACGTCAGGTCTGTTCTCCAGCGTCTCATCCAGCACAAGTTGTACGCCAAGCAGGAGAAATGTCAGTTCCACCAGGAGAAGATCGGCTTTCTAGGATATGTTATCAGCTCTGAGGGAGTGGCAATGGATCAGGACAAAGTTACGGCTGTACAGGAATGGCCCCGTCCCAAGACCCTCAAGGAACTTCAGAGATTCTTGGGATTTTCTAACTTTTATAGACGTTTCATTCGCAATTTCAGCAGTATAGCTGCCCCATTGACCTCCATGATCAAGAAAGGAGAGAAACGTCTTACCTGGCCTTCCAACACAGTACATGCCTTTCAAGACCTCCGTCAGCGCTTCACCACGGCGCCTGTCCTCCGTCATCCGGACCCTCAATTACCATTCCTCGTTGAGGTGGACGCCTCCAGCACTGGGGTTGGTGCAGTCCTCTCTCAACGGCAGGGTCAACCTCCCAAAACCTTCCCATGTGCCTTCTTCTCCCACAAACTGAGTCCGGCAGAGAGAAACTATGACGTGGGGAATCGAGAGCTGCTGGCCATAAAGCTTGCCTTGGAGGAGTGGAGGCATTGGTTAGAGGGAGCTAGCCATCCGTTTACTATTCTTACTGACCATAAGAACTTGGAATATCTGCGGGTGGCTAAAGTACTCAACCATCGACAGGCACGATGGGCACTCTTCTTGACGAGATTTCAATTTGACATTAAATATCGTCCCGGCTCCCATAACACTAAAGCCGATGCTCTCTCCCGTATCCATGAACCTGACTCCGTTCCTCACCCTCCTGAGGCTATCCTGCCCACTTCAGTGATTATGGCACCCGTCATATGGGACTGTATGACAGAAATCACTGAGGCTCCGGCCCAAGATCCACCTCCCAATGATTGTCCAGATAACCTCACCTATGTTCCTGCCGTACTCCGTTCCCGCATTCTCTCTGAGGTTCATACTTCCCCCAGCTCTGGTCATCCAGGAATTGAGGCTACCATTCAACTCCTTCGTAACAGATTCTGGTGGTCCACTTTAAGAGCCGATACCATTACATTCGTCAAAAACTGTGTTACCTGCAATACCTCTAAGGCCTCTCACCAGCTCCCCGCCGGCCTACTCCAACCTCTACCTGTTCCCGAACGACCATGGTCTCACATTGCTGTGGACTTCGTAACAGATCTTCCTCTGTCCCAGGGATATACCACCATCCTCTCAGTAGTGGATCGGTTCTCCAAGGGTTGCCGCTTCATTCCATTACCCAAACTACCCACCGCCCTGGAGACGGCCGAGGCTCTGTGTAATTCTGTCTTCAGGTTCTATGGGTTACCCGAGGATATCGTCTCGGACAGGGGACCACAATTCACCTCACGCCTATGGTCCAGCTTCTTCCGTCTCCTGAATGTAAACATAAGTCTCACATCAGGATATCACCCGGAGGCCAACGGGCAAGTGGAACGCCTCAATCAGGAATTGACTCGATTTCTACGTTCCTACTGTCAACAACATCAGGAGGACTGGAGTCGTTTCCTTCTCTGGGCAGAGTATGCTCAAAACTCCCTTCACAAACCTTCTACCAACATGACTCCATTCCAGTGCATATTAGGATTCCAACCACCCCTGTTCCCCTGGTCTGGAGAACCCTCAGATCTACCTGCAGTCAACTCATGGTTCCAGCGGAGTGAGGGAACCTGGAATCGGGCCCATGTCCATCTACAACGAACGGTCCGCCGTACCCAGGTCCAGGCAAACCGCCAACGACGTCCTAATCCTCCCTATGAACCAGGACAGTGGGTCTGGCTCTCAACCCGGAACCTACGCCTCCGGTTACCCTGCAAGAAACTAAGTCCCAGGTACGTGGGTCCTTTTCAAATTACCCGTCAAATCACTCCTGTATCATTCAGACTCGATCTGCCTTCAGAATATCGAATCTCACCCACTTTCCATGTCTCTCTGTTAAAGCCCGCTGTCAGCCCGAGGGGACGGAGGTCCTAGACGAGACCGCACCACAGAATCCTGCTCCCCTAATCATCGATGGCGAGGAGGCATACAGAGTTAGCACTATCCTGGACTCCCGACGCCGGAACGGTCGCCTGCAGTACCTGGTCGACTGGGAGGACTACGGACCGGAGGAACGGTCCTGGGTGCCAGTTGTGGACATCCTGGATCCGTCCCTCATCACGGAGTTCCACTCTACCCACCCAGATCGACCAGGTCCCCGTGGAAGAGGTAGACCTCGGCGTCGGTTGCCTCCTCGTGCCAGGAGACACTCGCAGGGGAGGGGCTCTGTTACGAGCGCGGTCTCTGTGGCTCCCTCCGTTCCCAGCCAGCGGGAACCCTCACCTGAATATTGACTCCATTTCCCACAATTCCGTACCTGGGACTGTGCACTTCCGGTTCCGGGTAACCCGGTTCACTTCCTTTCTGTTCCCCTTATCAGCGTGCCACGCTGGCTCTCTCATCGCGAAGTTTTGATGGTTTTCCTCCCAATCCTGAGCGTTTTCTATCGGACTGATTACACGTTGCCAACTGGACTGTTTATGTGGTATTTGATCCTCTGCTGCCTGCCCTCGTTTGACCCACGCTATCCATATGGACTATTGCTTTGTTCTGCCGCCGGCCTCGATCCCTTTGCATGGACTCTGACTACCCGATTGGATTTGCCTACACCACACCAGTTTGCCAGTATTGACCAACGCCTGTATAACCTGTCTGATATATTAAATCTGTTGCAAATGGATCCGATGTCTCAAGATTCCTCTGTTGACACGTCACATGATCAGTAGGGGGCAGTCATGTAACGCACTGAACTGAAGCGGCAGCAAACATCGCTGCAAGCTAATCGTTTGTTCGGTGACCTGGAATGGACACCTTCGGCTCACTTATGTTTGTCGTGGTCATATTATGTAGTTGACACAAGATATTAATTTGTGGGAACATCATATTAACTCGTCGTGGCCACGAGATCATTTTGTCGAGGTAAGGACATCCTTATGTTTAATGCATAAACAAACCTGCGTGACCATAACCCAGGATTATCAGAGATAGGTTTATTAATATTTTATTTTGAGTTAAGAAATTATATTAATTGTTATAGAAATTAATGCAATATTAAGTTATTATATTAACAATAGGCAATGGTGTAAATGCGAATGCTGTCTGTGCACGATGTAGACAGCATTCAAAAGTTTATCATGAATAAATAACGTACTTCTATTTAATAAACCCTACAAGAAACATTTTATCCATCCCACAGCCCTATCCATTAATTGATCTCCTCTTTTGTAATAATTGTATTATTCGTTCATATTATATATATATTTATATATATTCATTTTATTTCGTCTAATCAATAGATAACCTTTATAGTGTTTCATTGACGAGTGAATCATTCACGTTCCATTTGTAAATCGTTAATGGTCACACACGGGCATAAATACAATCATAAAGTCAAAACTTTTTTGGCATAATTGTCGTTTACAATATTTGCAAAATATATGGCAAATATCATATATACAGAAAGTTATTTAGGTTAAGCGATTCACAATAAACAAAACAAAAAATTGATAGCTCTAAATCACTAATTATTTATTATTATTATTATTAGGCTATTATTATTTTAATAACTGGTTAGGGCTATTTATTTTTAATGCCTGACTATTATAGTTTAGACTTTTTGATTGTATTTATGCCCGTGTGTGACGATAAATGAGCATGTTTTCATTTACAAATGAAACTACGTGAATGATTCATTCCTCAGTAAAACAGTATTTATATAGTCTAGTCTATTAGTTAGACGAAACAAAATAAAATATATGTTCAATTCAACCTTTAAACTACATTCCAGTAAACATCAGTCATATAGCATGTCAAGCATTTACAGTATCATTTAGCCTACATGAACGTTAAGTAAAGATAGCCAAATTAAGGGGGGAAACGAATATAAACGAACATAAAAATATATACAATAATAATAGGCTAATAATAATATTAGTAATAGTAATGATAATGATAATAATATTAATACAAATACGGAAAAAAGACTATTAGTGAATAGAAGGAATGTAGGCCTATTTTACTGTGTGACGATAAATTATTTCCAAATGAAACTACGTGAATGATTTACTCTTCAATTATTTGTCTATTAATTAGACTAAATAAAATACAATATATGTTAAATTTAACGTTTAAACTGCATTGCAGTAAAAACCCCAGTCATAGAACCTTTACAGTATCATTTACATTCAAAATGTTATGTAACGAGATCAAAATGAATGAAAAAATAACGAATATAAACGAATAATACAAATATTACGGAAAAAAAGAAGGTCAGTTAATGGACAAGATTGTGGGATGCATGAAATTTTTCTTGCAGGGCTATTTAATTTGAAGTACATGTATTTATTCATGATACACTTGTGAAAGCTGTCTACATTGCGCACAGACAGCATTGGCATATACAGCATCGCCTATATAATTATTTAATATTGTATTAATTTCTATAACAATTAATATAATTTCTTAACTCAAAATAAAATATCTCTGATAATCCTGGGTTACTATGGTCACGCAGATTTGTTTATGCATTAAACTCGTGGCCACGAGAAATGCATGTTGAGAAAAATATATTTCACGAAAATAATATATATTACAAAACAAAGAAAACAAATGGAATCAGGGATAAGCTTTACAGTTCACGTAAAAGCCAAATATTATGCGGCATCCTTCATGTTTTCTTTATTCAGCAAATACTTTACAGTTTTGAATTATGTTCAGCTTCAGTTTTTATGACCATAAATGACATAATTTTTTTTAGAAAAACATCCAAACACCGGTCTCAAAAGTAGAAGCGAAAGTCTTGTTTCCACCAGCGCGGCATTTTTTTCTTCACCGTAATTGATGGATGTCTAAAACATAAAAATAAGGAGAAGCCTAAATACATACATTTCTTAAAATAATAACACCTGAACTTTGTACACAACAATACGGCAACGACTTTACAACAGGACACATTATTTTATTTTAAAGTACACCAATGGATTTCAGATGTCGGAATATTTCTTGAGTAGAACTTCCAGCAGACCTCATCACCCTGATGTCTTGGAATGCAGCTTGCTGATTTTGGTCATTGTGAGATGTATTTACACGTGGATGGACTGTATTTATCCATACAGTGTGGCAGGCAGTGATGCGTGGGTTGATCCGAAATGAGCGGGTGCCCGCGTTTACGAGTCATTCAAATATATTTTTAATGATATTCGGGTCGCGGTCGGTCGGGTCGTTTGTAATAAAGATGCCAATTAAATCTTTGTAATTTATATAATACTAGACACACTTTTCTATAAAATATATAGACCTACACTTTATTGGCTGAATAATATTTTTCTTTTGAATGTTGAGCGTTATTAGCTAACTGTTGAATAAATGCTGACGCGGGACAAAATGCCCGATTTCCCAACACGTTGAACTGATCAATGCCATTGTACCATTTTAATAGGCTACTTTTAAACGCATATAATGTCAGCTTTATGTTTTTTCTGAGTGGGGGTGGGATTTTTATTGGGAAAAGTCGGAGAGACGCACACTTCGATTAGACTGGATAAACACATGTAGCATCTTAATTGTTAAGAATATTCTTAATAAATGTCTCGAATTTATATATGAAAACTTCATTTTGAAGTGCATTCTTATGTTTGTATAAGAAAAGTCGTTAACCTAGCCTATTAAGTTGATTTAATATTCTTGATAATTTTTAGAAGAATAAAAGTTAAGAAAAAAGGAATTAGCTTATAGTCTCTAATATTTAGGACTATAGGCTAATCTTTTTCTTAAAATAACTCTTGATCATATTTAACATCGGAGAGTCACTGACATAATTTAGAGCCTACTTCGAAAATGAAACTAAATCTGTATAAAGGAAAGACAAACTAAATCACAACATGAACAAGTATTTTTCTTGTAGGCATAATCAAGAACATTTCTTTTGACAAAATTACCTAATTAATGCCGAACTATGTTTGACAATGAATGCATGCACAGCATAATCGCTCTAATATTAAACATGCGGGTCAGGAGGCGGGTCGGGTACAATATTTTATTTTTTTATTCGGCGGTCCAAGTTGCGGGCGGGTTAGTTGAAAACGTCGGTCTGGTTCGGGTTGTTTATCCACTGACCCGCGCATCATTGGTGTCAGGGCCGTGGACACTAATGTTTTGTGAAAAGAGTGGAGCATGTAAGGAAAAGCTTTCCCCTTCTCCCTGGCAAGCTTTTGCATACTGAATTCGAAATGAAACTCTATGCTAGACAGTCGGAATCCGCCCCCCGCACCCCCAAAAGAGTCTCCAATGTTGATTACAAGGCAACAGACAGCATTCAACACCCCACCCCACCCCCACTCTGCCATTCATAAACATTTCGCTCTTTATACTACATGCCGCTTAACGCTGATGGCCTCATTAGCTGCTACTTTTCAGAAAACTGAAAAAAAAAACACTTCCCTTTGGTTTCCCAGACCAGACTTAAGCCTAGTTCCAGGCTAAAATGATGTAAATCGGAGCTGTTTAAAGAGGAATAATAATAATTTAAAAAAAAAACTGATCGTTGGTCGGAGATTCAACCCGCAGTTCGTGACTGGAAGCTGATAAGAGACAGACTTAACGAACTTCTCCGAAATAGAAAAACTACTTTTCCACTTTTAAAAAAAAAAAAAGAATAAAGGGGGAAAAAAATTGCATAACTCACTGGAGCAATTTTGATACTTAACAATTGTATTCGTTGTCAGTCATATAATAAAAGCTTTATTGTTTTGAAAAGTGAGCTTTCTGTTTATTTGTCTAAATTATTTTATATATTAGGATATAATACTAGGCTATAGTATTTTCATACCGCATCCATCCGTTCCCGCTATATTAACTAGGGGTGAGCGGGGCACAACCTAACGCGGGGTTAATTGTAACACGCGTGGTTTAAATATTTCCACACATGCTAGCATAACCAAATTTACAGTGTTTACTAGTTGCCATAGCAACACTATGCAGAGAAAAAAAGAGCGCCAGAATTCAAACTTTTGTAGATATCGCTGAATATTTATTTTACCATAGTAAAAGTAAATTTCTGGCTGAAGTAAACTTTTAATTTCAGTTTTTAATATTCATTTAAAATTAGACAAATCTGCTATTATTTTAATCTCCAATTTGTTATTTATCAGTTAGATGGTTTATTAATGCTTCGCAAACCAGCAGAAGACAGTAACCTGTTTTGAAACTCCAGTGGCGCAGATGGGGAACGTTGTAACACTGTGTGACAATATGCCCCGCTGTTATTAAACTATGCTATTCTGTGACATTAGCGGTGCAATTTACACGATTTACTTCTAAGGATTTTGATAAGATACCTCAAGAAAAAGGTGAATAAAGGCTGACAAGCAATGTTTAATGTTCAGAAGTTATTATTTCAAGTAATGTAAAGCATTTTGGCTGGTTTATGTGTGTCGTGTTCTATGAGAGCTGTGTGTGGAGGAGTGGAGTGTTCTTCTGAATGTCTTAATGTTTCATCTATCTGTCCACATTGTTTTGAACTAGTGTACAGCTGTGTGTTGCGATCAAAGCCGTTCAAAGCATTGTTGCGATGTGTTCATTTTCAAACTCCAAAATTCGATTTTTTTTTTTTAAAAACGTCATTACTTCATTTGAAAAAGTTAACACATGTATTTTACTGACAAAATATTTTAGTTTGTTGTGTTTTTTTTTTTTTTTTTCATTCGATTAGATAACATTTTAAGCTGTCATATGGTCGTGTTACAATGTGCCCCTCAGATGTTACAATGTACCCCACCTACGGGGCATGTTGTCACGTTTCACTTCCTTTCTTTTGAGGCAAATAACGAAAAACGTATACACTGTAAAATGGAACAAAGCGATATATTTGTACTAGACAAGTGTGAAAATAACGTGGATAAAAAATTGTACTTTGAACCCCACGTGGATTTACATAAACCGCGAAATTCAAAAAGTGTTAGGTTGTGCCCCGCTCTCCCCTATATTATTTGCCTGCTGCCCGCTTAGAATAAATTTCTAAGCACCAAAATCGCAAAAACAAATCAAAATAATAATAATAATAATAATAATAATAATAAAATAAAAATATAATTATAACTCTATAAAAACTGTAGTTTATATTTATCCTCTCCATTTCTATTTCTCTCTACTCAAATTAATTGTCAGTGGAGCTAAAATTGTGTATCTTAGAAAAAGAAAAAGACGAACTACCTCTTAAACATGCATATCTTAATTTGATGTGCCTTTAAAACGCTGAAATATATAATGTATTTTATTCTGAAGGTGAAAGTTGTCGAGTTATTTAACTGCCCGCGGCGTTGTCAGGATCACTTGATTTTTTTCCCCCTTAAAAAAGTGGATACAGCTTACAATACTCGTACAAGAATACGGCATTGCTCAAAACTATGCTATTTTATATATTTCTGTTATTTGTGTACAATCACAATAAAAAAAAAAAATGTGTAGGCTATTTGTAAAAAAAAATGGAAACAAGATGCTGGTTTAAGGGCGCATCACAAAAATTGCCTACAATTCTGCATATAGGCTTAATACTTATTAATTTTATTTTATTTCGTTTTGTTAAATTATTATTCATTCAGAAAAAAACATATTTCGCATATGGGCCTACTTTATTTATTATTATATATAGGTTTATTGGGTTTTTCTTTGTGCATAAGGGCGTGATGCGCGTGACGTTCTGATGTTTATGCTGCTTCTTGCTTGTGTATAATTAATCCCTGAAAACGAATTTAGCTGTTTTTTAATATGTCACAGCCATGTATCATTAAAATGTAATTGTAATTTAACATAATCTTCTCGGTCGATAAATAATTTAATGACGTCAGTTGTCGGTTGGGAAAAATAAAATAACCGAAATTAACATTTCTATTTCCGATGCAGTCTAATAAATGTTCGTCAGGAAAACAAAGAAAGAAAAGAAAATAACAATACAACTGCACCTGCTTATGACTATCTTTTTGCTATTGGTTTGAACCATAATTTCAGGAAAGAGGAATCATTGAACTATTGGACTGGTATTTGTGACCAACACCCCCTAGAGCTGGCCATGATGTTTGGCTGCAGAATGTTGTTCCTTGCGCCAACTGGTGGATATTATATGAAGTGCAACAACGTTGTAAAAAAAAATCTAAAAAAGCCGCTGCAGTAGGACGCGTGGCCACGCGTGCCGAATTGCAGGCTGCCGCGTGAAAATAGAAGCATTTTTAATGGGCAGATCTGTAGATTGCTTTGGATACAAGCATCTCCTTAATGATTACTTTCTAAAAGTGGGTGGTACCCACAGTCATTGTAGTATAACATTGTTTGGATCATGTTAGATGTTATTCGGTAGGCTAAGAATAGATTTGCGACTGCATTACCTTTTTAAGTCTTTGAGCTGTCATTGACATGCTGCTGCATAGTGAGCAGGAATCCTATCTATTCCATAATATTTTCTAGCCATTAGTGCCAGTAATCCTTTCCCCTGTGAGGTTGCCATGGTTTCCAGCCCTAAACAAAGAACATGTTAACAGTTCTCACCTTAACATGCACATTTTCCAATATTACATGGAAGTCATGAAAAACACTTCATAAACAAATAAATAAATACATTAATTAATAAATAATAATAATTAAGGGATAATCAATGATTTGCTGTGCATTAAAAGGTTTTAAATGCATGACGTCGAGGCATAGAATCGCCTGACGTGAAGCAGAGGGAGGTTGCCTCTGTGAAGTGCATTTTAAATCCTTTAATGCATGGCAAGCCATTAATTATCCCACTTATTCCATGGTCATTTACCAAGTTATAGACAAGTTAAAACTATTTGACCGAATGGGTAAAAATGACAGTTATTTTCATCAGTTACGGCTCGTTAACTCTTGCTTTTTGTGCACTTTGAATCAGACAGAGATAAAATAGTGCGGTAAGACACATTTATTTGAATAAAATATAGCATTTATTTTAATTAATTATCGAGAGAGCAGGAGAGAGAGAGAGAGAGAGAGAGAGAGAGAGAGAGAGAGAGAGAGAGAGAGAGAGAGAGAGAGAGAGAGAGAGAGAGAGAGAGATGACAGTTGTGTGAACTGCATACCTGCCAGTCAATCAGAATCTAATATTCAGACAGACCATGGTATAATAAGAAATATTTGACTGCTGAATGCAGTGATTGATCAGTCAGAATTAATTGTTCCAGAGTAACCAAACCCTAAATCTTAACGTATATTAGGTGGCTAATTAATATTACCCAGTACTTATTTGTGTAATTACACTGTAATATAGTCATTTTACAATAAAGTATAACAAAGATTCCTAAGCAAATGTTAATAAGTGTTTAACTGTGAGAAATTGGCCCTTAACCATTTTTTTACTTTTCTCAGGTTTATTGTTTCAGTTTAGGTTCATAAATACAAACTGTATACATTAAGGTATAATAAATTTAATATAGACAGCTGACATATTTATTTGCATCAATAGATTTCTCTCAACACCCAGTATGTTTTGCATAGAATATGCGAGGATTTTCATCACTGTTACCTCAAAAAAAAAAAAAAAAAAAAAAAAAAAAAAACATTCCAGTTATCACAAAATGTCAAACAAAAGTTTGTCACTGAATTTATGTAAACTGAAAGTCTAAAAAGACCAAAAACAGGATAAAATGCTGAAAATAAAATAAAATAAAATAAAATAAAAAAGCCCCAGCTTCAACCCAAGGCATTTAGTTTGTAATATTAGCTGTTTATGTAATCCAATTATCACATTTTATTTACACATCCAGTATAGCCATCACACATTAAAAGCTAGGTTACACTAGAGATGAGGTGTAGTTTTATTATCAAAAAATATATTAAACATTTTGTGCTCCTCATATAAAATCGTACATACACATTGTTCAGAAGTAACGTCTGTGTTAAGCAACATTTGGGAGAAGAGAGGAAACTAAATGCTATGTATATATATATATATTTTTTTTCCTGAACACTTAAATGGCTGTAGATAAAACCTTTATTAGCACAAAAAATCATCAAACATGATATGAGCACATCAAACAACAAACATATCTGTCCTAAAGTCCTGCTTTTAGTTGAGTCATTCAAAACAGGGGAAAACTCAAACATATAAACATAGAATATATATGATTTTTCTTTTGCTATTACCTCAAAAAAAAAAAAAAAAAATAAATAAAATAAAAACACTGGGCTGTCTCGTCTGTCATTGGCTTCTGTCTTTCAGTATCATGCAAGAGTTCATAACAATAGCACACCCACACACACACACACACACACACACAGACACAGACACACAAAACACATACACCACATCAAATTTCAAATTCTCCTGAAAAATCAAAAGAGAATGAATATGATTAAGCCCTTCTGTGATGTTGTGTTGTTCCCTACAGAGTTCTCTGTGTTCCTGTCTCCTTTCAGTACCCATAGCATTTAGTATGTTAATAGGATGTCAACAATTGCTAGGGGCTTTAGCTTTTAAACACAATGATAACAGCTGTCACTTATTGTTACTGCAAATTTAGTAGGCAAGTGGCAACACATTACAGTGAGAATATTATATTATATTATATATAATCATATTTAAGACGAATATTACCAGCTGAAGTGTAAAATGTAATTACACAGGAGACAAGATTCAGTTTTTATAGGGTCAGTTGAGATCAACATTAAAAACAACATGTCATTACCATTTGCATTCTTGCTTACAGTGTATATGTACACTATTGTTCAAAAGTTTGGGGAGGTTTACTTTAGCAATAATAATACTTAAGCAATAAATGACTACAATAATGATTAAAATAGTCAAAAGTGACAGTAAAGATTAATTTTAAATTGAGTTTTAAGATTAAATTTAAAGTTCTTTTGAAATTTTCTATTCATCACAGATTCCTGAAAAAAAGTATCATGATTTCACAAATATATTAGGCATATCAACAATGACAATAAGAAATGTTTCTTGATTTATAAAGGGTAATGTAACAGTGAAGACTGGATTAATAGCTGCTGAAAATCAGCCATGCCATTACTGAAATAATCACATTTGAATGTATATTAATAATAAAAAAAGAAAAAATTATATATATATATATATATATATATATATATATATATATATATATATATATTTTTTTTTTTTTTTTTTGTTTTTTTTTTTTTTTTAACTCTATTATGATCAATTAAACGCAGCCTTGCTGAGACTTCCTTCACAAACATTAAAAAATCTTACATACCCAAAACTTTGAACAGTGGTGTATATTTGTATAAACACATTCTTGGGAATTGGGAAGTGTGAAAGTTCAATTCCTACAAAAGCTTCTTGTTATACAACAGAATGACAGCTTCACTTTTTGGTTTAGATGTCTCTGGTTTGTTTAGCACATTTTAGTCTTCAATTGTACAATAATAACCAAATTCAGACTTAACACACAAAAACATCAAAAAACATCCAGATATCAACAAAGTTTCCTCCAGTCACAACTTTTTTTTTTTCATTGTGTGCCAAGCCAATAACAAACTTTAAAACAAAATCTGGAATATTCTCTTCTTATTTCCAAATAAAGCAGAAATCAGCACATACTGTAATGTATGAGTTTGGGGTCACTGGTTTCTCAACATTTTTTATGCAATTAGTCTGCATAAAAATGTTAATTTGTGGGAGCAAAAGGCAAGTAACTCAAATGCAGGTCTCATTGTCTAAATAAAAGTCAGTGGGGTGTGCTTCTTGCCACGAGTGCATTGAATTAAGGCACAGGTGCTGTTCTTTTTGAACAGAGTGGGTGCATGGGTTATATCCCAGTGTAAGCACAGTTTGGGTATAGGTGATCACCGACATGAGAGGCATCCCAGATGGACG
>NC_133379.1:4035540-4054488 GCF_049309525.1 Garra rufa
GTGTTTTTCTGAGGAAACAAAGTCACCTACATCTTGGATGCCCTGGGGGTAAGCAGATAAACATCAAGTTTTCATTTTTGGGTGAACTATCCCTTTAATGACAACAAGACAGGTGTAAACGATCAGGGAAGTGCAGTGCAAGGGAAAGGGAAACAGTGACCTCAGGTGGCTGAGGGAAACCCCACAGCCCAGATCATGACAATTATGTATGCCCCAAAAAAATACTATTTAAATATATTTCCTTTTCACCTGGATGGTTCTTACTACAAATAATTTGTCAAGTGTTTTGATTTGAAAAGTGCCCTATACAGAGTTAAAGTTTACTTACAGGTTTATTTTCCATCTAGAACTAAAATTGCAGTTCCAAAAAGACCAGAACTGTTATGTTATCGAATCTCCCATCTCACAAGGTGTTCATCCAAAGTCAAGTCCTTTAACCCTTCTACATCCAACCAATCGTAACAGTTTCAGTGACATAAGCACTCCAGTAAGTCTCGATTAGACATACTTTTAGTCCTTTCCCCGAGCTGAACCTGTCTCATTTCTCAATTTCTATTTTTCATGGGACCCTTGAGAAAGCATGTATTACCAAGGCTGAGAGAGGAGCTAGTAAAGGTATAAAAAGGTAAGAGGAGTCATTACTGACAGCCTCAAGGAAGCATTCCCGTCAAATGACCTGAAACACTTTTTAAGCAGGGGTCTCAGCTGACTTCCCCAGACATCTGCTACTGTGCAAATTTGAGCAATGGAGGGCTTTTTTCCCCCTCTGAGGTGGCTGATGTGCAAACCTCCAGTCTAACTGTGGCAGAACTGTCAAGGGGGCACTCGAGCCGGTGGAGGTGTCTGTTTCTCCTGGTAAAAAAGGAGCGACAAATGAAAGTGCTGAGGGGTACTGGAGTGGAATATGCGACAGATGGGAGAAAGTCAAGAAAGCATAACCTGAAACCAGCTGATCCAAGCCTGGTCCCTTGTCCTCACTGAATCTCATTTATCTATCAATCTGCAAGTCAAATTGCAAAACCCAGGGGTGTAGCAGTTATTATAAATGTGGGACATGTCTACCATCACTGTTTTAGACATTTCTGCATTGATTCCAATACTTTTTGCTAGAAAGCAGGGATAATTGTAACACTTTGGCAATTTCTTTAAAACATTTTTCTATTAAAGCTTTGGAATTTTCCACTTTGATATGTTAACAGATATTAGCTGTGCTAATTAAATTTTTGATATAATCAACAACTAAAACTTTAGTTGAACACAACTAAAATAGAATTACACAACGCACTGACATTCTGTGCAATTGTAACAGGAGTCTTTGATAATAAAATAAACTTTAAATTGCAGAGTATCTTTAAAATACACAGTAACATCAGGAACAGGAAATATTTGGTAGTTCCTATACTACAATATTTTTGGTAATATTGCTGTCATGAAAACGACCAGATGACAACCCAAAAAAGCACTGTTACTGAGTGTAACATAATATAACTTTAAAAGTATTTATCTTATTTATTGTAAATTAAATTATGAGCCTAAAATAATAATAATAATAATAATAATAATAATAATAATAATAATAATAATAATAATAATAATGATGGAAAGATGATAAGAATTGAAATGCTTCTACAGGCGAAATAATGTATGGAAGCACATTTCAGTCCAGAAGTACAAAAAAAAAAAAAAAAAAAAAAAAACACACACACAAATATAACAGATTTAAAATATGAAATAAAGTCACAATTTCACCAAATAATGTTGCAGTTGTGAAATGTAAAGTTGCAATTGTGAAATATAACAATTAGTCACGATAATTAACATAATAACATAGTAATAAATACATTTTATTTACTCTCAAGCAGAAAATGAACCTCCATAGTGTCAGGAATATGTCTGTGTTTTGTCCTGTTCTGTCATGTTTTCCAAGTGTTTTTCCCCCCATGTTTCTAGTTCATTTGGTTTAGTCCTTGTTCTCCCCCTTTTGGTTTAGTCCTTTTGGTTTAGTCTTGCCCATATTTGTATTTCCCCCTCGTCATCTCGTTATCTTGTTTGTGACCACGCCCATGTTTCTGTCTATGAAGTCTCATGGTGTTTGTCTGCTCCTCGTGGTTTGTTTTGAAGTTCGTTGTGTTTATGTATCCCTGCCTTTTGTTTTGTTTATTGATTTAATAAATTAGTGTTTAGTTCTATTCCCGTTTCCTCATGTGTTCTCCTGGCTCCTCGCCTTCCCTGCACAGCGTGACAGATCGATTGACCTGAACAACATGACCTGGGCTGAAGACCTCCTCCTGAACATTCAACAAGGTGAGCGTTCGCTGGAGGAATATGTGGAGGAGTTTTTGAGTGTTTACCATCTGGTGAGATGGAGTGACAAAATGATAAACGCATGCTTCCAGATGGGACTCAAAGATGATTTTTTGTTTCAAAAGATTACTCCTAATGATTGCTACCGTCCCGTAGCAGATTTTGTCAACTTTGTTCTCGATTTATGTGGTTCCAATTTCCAAGTTGAGGTGGAGGATGGTAATCCTTCTCCCATCTGGAGGCATGCAGTCACCCCATCTCACCAAAAGCCAAAACCCTCCACATATCACTCTAGCGACCTCACTTCCTTGTCCCCCACGTGTCCCCAAGTCCTCCTAAGCTCCACGATGGTCTTCAGCCCAGTACCTCAGGCTTCCTCTCCGCTATCAAGCCTGTCAGCCGCCGAGCCGGCGTCAGCTCACAAGATGGCCGCCATGCCAGTTCACAAGATGGCCACCATGTTACTAGCAGCCCTCAAGATGGCTGCCACGCCAGAGTCTGCAGGCAAGATGGTTTCCATGTCAGAGTCTGCACCCAAGATGGCTGCCGTTCCTGAGTTCCCGGCCAAGATGGCTGCCGTTCCTGAGTTCCCGGCCAAGATGGCCACCGTTCCTGAGTTCCCGGCCAAGATGGCCACCAAACCTGAATCCCCGGCCAAGATGGCAGCAGTTCCTGAGTCCCCGGCCAAGATGTCCGTCAAGCCTGAGTTCCCGGCCAAGATGGCCGCCAAGCCTGAATCCCTGGCCAAGATGGCCGCCAAGCCTGAATCCCTGACCAAGATGGCCGCCAAGTCTGAATCCCTGGCCAAGATGGCTGCCGTTCCTGAGTTCCCGGCCAAGATGGCCGCCAAGCCTGAGTCCCCGGCCAAGAAGGCCGACGTTCCTGAGTTCCCGGCCAAGATGGCCACCAAGCCTGAATCCCTGGCCAAGATGGCCACCAAGCCTGAACCCCTGGCCAAGATGGCCGCCGTTCCTGAGTTCCCGGCCAAGATGGCCGCCAAGCCTGAATCCCTGGCCAAGATGGCCGCCTTTCCTGAGTCTGCATCCAAGATGGCTACTGCCGAGTCAGAGTCTCCGCTGGTTCCGCCCAGCCTCCCTGAGTCTCCGGTGGTTCCGCCCAGCCTTCCAGTGACTGCGCCGCCAGAGCGCCCTCCAGTGACCGCTCGCCCAGAGCCTGCTCTTCCAGAGTCTCCGCTGGGGCCGTCCAGTCCTCCAGAGCCCGCTCCTCAAGAGCGCCGTCCAGAGTCCGCTCCTCAAGAGCGCTGTCCAGAGTCTGCCCCTCAAGAGCGCCGTCCAGAGCCCGCTCCTCAAGATCGCCGCCCAGAGCCCGCTCCTCAAGAGCGGCTCCTCATGGCTTCCTGAGCCCCCAGACCCGCCATGGCCTCCTGGACTGTTTACTCAGCCATGGCTTCCTGAGACCACAGATCCGCCATGGCCTCCTGGACTGTTAACCCGGCCATGGCCTCCTGAACTGTTTACTCGGCCATGGCTTCCTGAGCCCCCGGATCCGCCATGGCCTCCTGGACTGTTTACTCGGCCATGGCCTCCTGAGCCCCCAGATCCACCATGGCCTCCTGGACTGTTTATCCGGCCATGGCCCCTTGAGCTTCCTGACCCGCCATGGTCACCTGAGCTCCCCTTTGGATGTTATTAGGCGCGAGACGCGCCTTCGGGGGGGGGGGGGGGGGGGGGGTGTAATGTCAGGAATATGTCTGTGTTTTGTCCTGTTCTGTCATGTTTTCCAAGTGTTCCCCCCCCCCATGTTTCTAGTTCATTTGGTTTAGTCCTTGTTCTCCCACTTTTGGTTTAGTCCTTTTGGTTTAGTCTTGCCCATATTTGTATTTCCCTCTCGTCATCTCGTTATCTTGTTTGTGACCACGCCCATGTTTCTGTGTATGAAGTCTCATGGTGTTTGTCTGCTCCTCATGGTTTGTTTTGAAGTTCGTCGTGTTTATGTATCCCTGCCTTTTGTTTTGTTTCATGATTTAATAAATTAGTGTTTTGTTCTATTTCCATTTCCTCGTGTGTTCTCCTGGCTCCTTGCCTTCCCTGCACAGCATGACACATAGCTTATAGTAATTTTTGTTCACCCATTTTTGTTCATGCCTTAATGACTCCCTTTGCTAGGAAAACTATTTTTGTGTAGGTATTTGGAGTTGGATGTTCTCACAGAACATATATGGCATAATAGTTCCTCTTCCCTATGGGGGACTATGGGGACTGCCACCAGCAGGATCAGTGTCTGAAGCATGTGTGAAACAACTCCAATTCCAAGTATACGTGACGTAGCAGGCGGGGGCCCGGAAGTATAAGAGGGCACCTGCCAAACATGTCACCAACTTTTGTTGGTTTCAAGAGCTGCTTTTTTGACAGTGCGTGTGAAGGCATTGTAGAGAAAACCAAGGCAAGTGAGAGTTTTAGAAAGTGTATGCCTCCATGTCCAAGGTTTCTGACACCCAAGGATACACACAATCGTTGCATTATGTTTCTTGGTGAGGAGCACATTTGGTGCTTGAGGGCTCTGAATGCACTCATAGTGACCAGTTCTCCAAAGATAAAGCTCCGCTCACATTTGTCCCTCTTCTTGAGGGATGAGGGACAAGCATCCACGTCTCATGGTTCAGGTTCCGCTGCTGCAGAGGCACATCATAGTCTCAGATTGTGGGGTTAACAGGTCGAGCTTGCAGAGAGGGCGTGGAAAAGCACGTATGACTCACAAGACAGCTGGATGCACTCATGGTGATGCATTTACGGGGCTACTGAGAGCAAAGGTAAAGCTTTGCCTTTTACTCAAGATTGTAGACAGCGTTTGCTCACCTCTTAAGTCATAATAACATGAGTGGGCATTCTGTTCCCCATAGTGTCCGCAAGAGGATGCAGTGAAGGAACGTTTTGGGTTATGCGTGTATCCATGATTCCCCGAAAGGGGAAACGAGATGCTGCATCCCCTCATGTCTCCTTTAGACAACCGAGTTGGTGACGTGGCAGGTGCCCTTATACAATTCCGGGTGCCCGTCACTGGTACGTGGGTCAATAGGAGTTGTTTCACATGTGCTTCAGACACCGGTCCTGCCATAGCATCCGCTAGAGAACGCAGTGTCTCATTTCCTCTGCTGAATGATTACATTCATAACCCAAGACATTTAATTCATTTAAAAACATAATGAACATTTAACAGATCACCAGTCTGTACAACTTAATCATGAATATTCTGTCAGATAACTGTCATCTACATGTACAGTATTACAATATGAATGTTTAACTAAATATCTGATTCCTTCTGAACATGAAAAAGAGACATATGGATATCAAAGGAGCACTTGTTTTGATGAAAATCAATGGCAGATGGAAGTGTCACAACTTAGAGTACATTAACCACAACAGACCCACTGGCAGTAACAGCATCAAGAATGAAGGACAGTTACCTCTCCATCTTTTGACTCCAGGCGTAAATCACTCCTACAGGTTGCTTGGAAATCACCTGCATCGGCTTCTATTTTCACTCCTTTAGGTGCCTCCATGTATAGGGAACGTGTAGGAGACTCCAGCCTGAACAGAATACATATCACAAGAAGCATTATCTACAATAGGACTTCAATTTTTAAATAGGCTAAACATGTTATTGCAACAAAGCCGATGATTTCAGAGGGGGATTTCGCAAAGAGAATAGTTTTCTGGAGAAAATCATATATATATACACACACACACACTCACACACACACACACACACACACACACACACACAGTGCCCTCTAGTTATATTTGCAAAGAAGGTGACTGTGAAAATAAATCTGTATTGTTTATACTTTTGATCTTTCATAAAAAAAAAAATTAAAAAAAAAGACAAAATTCTAACATCAGCCTTGTATTTTCTCCTATAATGCCTGATGAGTTTGGAGAACACCTGACAAGACCATACTATATACAGAATCTCTCTAGATCCTTCAAATTTACAGTTCCATGTCGGTGCTTATTCTCTTTAGTTTAGTAGAGGGCACTGTACATGCCATTACAATTTTCACCAAAAAAATTAAAAATAAAAAAATAAAAAAATAAATAGATTTTACACAAGTGCCTAAAACTTTTCACAGTAATGTAGCTTTGCTAAGCAAGGCAATCAGATGTTAATTACCATTACAACATTAGGAAAGATAAAAAGACCTAAAAGACTTTAATAAAAAAAAAACACTTAAAAATAATTTTATTAAATTATGTAAAGGTTTAAACAATACACATTACAGAAAAATTACGAACATTAGCTTGATGAAACACGAAAGGATCTTTCTGTATCCTGAACCCAGCATTCAACCTTTTGAATTTCAAACAGTCAGCATCTGCAAGATATCAGTATTCACAGTGAGGTGGAGCAGCAAAGCAGGTGCTGTCAAAAGGGAAATTTAAGCAGATTAGGTGACATCGTGTTGGTGCACAGCAGCGGCACCTACCAGGGATAAAAGGGGGTTGACTAATTTGTTGCAGATAGAAAAACAAAGGGAAAATCTAATTTACCACCTCTTGGGTTTGAGAGAAATATTACAACACAGGGAGCACAACCTGCATGTGTTTTAGTCAGTGGAGGGAATGCAACCTATAGAGTACAAATGAAGCTGCACAGGAAAATAATATTAACATACCTTTACATCTATGTAATATACTTTTACTGTAGCTTCAACAGTAAGATAGAATAGTACTAACAATGCTATACTGTAATACTGCAACAACACAGCAAAAAAAAAAAAAAAAAAAAAGTCTTATCTTACTTATCATTTATCATTTATATATATATATATATATATATATATATATATATATATATATATATAAAACTGCAGTTCTTTCTGGTTCTTGAATCTGATTGGCTAATAAGAGTGGAATATTAGAGTCCAACACAACTCCAACAGCCATTTCACTGTTTGCAATTGTATTACTCTGTTTGCGGTACTTCTCACAGCGAGTGTCAGGGCAGACGTCCAAATCCACTATAATTTAGAAAATATTACTGTTGTTTTTTTTTATCATTTTTATTATTTTTTATTACTGTTTGCCACGGAATGTAGTTTAAAGATGTTTTCAGGTTAGAATGTACTTGTTTCTATTTGAAATTTGCAGTTTGTTAATAAAGATAGCATCTATTTAAAAATTTGCCTCAACACTTTCAGACATGTGAGCTCCAGGGTCTCATGGAATTTGCTGCTGGCTCTAATGTCTCTATAGTGGTTAAACATGAGATATCATTTGTTTTGGGCAAATCTAATGGGCAGCTTTTGGTCTCATTAATCTTTTATTTGTTCCAGAGCAAACTGTTTTGGCAAAATCTCCTCATGTTTATGTCAATTTAATGCTGTATTTTAGAGTGCTGCCGGTGTACTTTTGGCTAAATTGCCTAGCAACTTTTATGCTGGCTGTTGTTGTTGTTTATTAAACATTATCATTAGGGTGACCATATTCTGAGAATCCAAAAAGAGCATTTAGCATTTTAACATACAAGCATGTCACATTTAGCAGGCTACATTTAACCTGACAACACTGCTTCTAGCCATCTGTAATGTGGGGTTTTGGATTTGGTTTTGTTTTGGGGTTTTGTGTCATGTTCATGTTTTCATGTCTTTTATTATGTAATATAATCATGCTGTTGTGTCTTGCTTCCCTTGCCCTTGTGTATTCCTGCCATTGGTCCCTTAGCTCCATGTGTCATGTTCTGATTGGTTGTCTATTGGTTGCTATGTCCTGTTCCTTGTTTTTCATTGGTTGGTTTGTGTCATGTGATCCTCATTGTTTAGTATAAGTAGGCCTTATGTTTCAGTTGTCCCGGTCGTGTAGTAATGTTGGAATCTACTGTCGGTGAGTGTCAAGTCTGTTCTATGCCATGTCTTAGTCTGTTTATGCCAAGTCAAGTCAAGTCAAGTCAAGTCTGTTTGTTTCAAGTCAAGTCTCTTCTATGTTTGGATTTACTGTTTGGAGTTCACATCATTTCAATAAACTGCACTTAGGTTCATCATCACATCTCACCGTCTCAGTGGACATTTATTACAGAATACACAACAGCAAAATGAACCCAGCAGATGGCTTAGTTCGACTACGTCAGGGGAATCGTCCCCTTGAGGATTATGTATCTGATTTTTGTGAACTCTGTTGTCTTGTAAACTTTAAGGACTCATTTCTAAAGGACATTTTTTATTTTGGTTTAAACAAGGACATATCATGCAAAATGCCATCCAATACCCATCACTGGACTCTGGCCCGTTATTGATTTTGCTTTGCTTTTGAGTGGCTCTACATTTACTGTGGGGTTAGCTGATGAGGAACCCAACTATCCTCCAGTATCTGCCACTCCACATCCACCAAATTTAACCGTCATGTCTGGTATTGTTCACATCACGTCTGCCTAGCCACAACCTGCTCACGTCATGTCTGCTGCTTCAAGGTCTTCTCACGTCATGTCTGCTGCTTCAAGGCCTGCTCACGTCATGTCTGCTGCTTCAAGGCCTGCTCACGTCATGTCTGCTGCTTCAAGGCCTGCTCACGTCATGTCTGCTGCTTCAAGGCCCGCTCCAGGGCCTGCTCACGCCAAGCCTGCCACTCCAGGGCCTGCTCACGCCATGCCTGCACCCATCATGGCCGCCATCCCAAAGCCTGTTCACAAGATGGCTGCCGCTCCAGAGTCTGCACCTGTCATGGCCGCCATTCCAGAGTCTGCTTACAAGATGGCCGCCATCCCAAAGCCTGTTCACAAGATGGAGGCTGCTCCAGAGTCTACACCTGTCATGGCTGCCCTTCCAGAACCAGCTCACAAGATGGCCGCCACGTCAGAGTCCCCGGCCAAGATGGCTGCCACGCCAGAGTCCCCGGCCAAGATGGCCGCCACGGCAGAGCCACGCCATACCTCACCTGATCTGCCAGAGCCACGCCAAGCCTCACCTTATCCTTCAGAGCCTCATCATGTCATGATTGCCAGTGTGATGGACCCACCACTGATGTCAGTAAGAGCTGCTGGCATCCCATTGGCACCTACACCCACTAGCCTGGTGGGCCTCCCTCTATCCACTGTGCTGCCTGTGATGGCCATCTTAATGTGTGTGTGCTGCACACTGCATCCCAGAGGCTTCGTCTGTCCACAAGTCTGCTCCAGAGGCCACGTCTGTCCATGAGACTGCTGCACCAGTGCCTCCAGAGGTGGCAGCACCAGCTGCAGAACCTTCCAAGGAGGCGGTGTTCACGGCAGAACCTCCCAAGAGGGTGGCACCCTTTTATGAACTTTCTGCTCTGCCTGCACCGCCAAGGCTTCACGCTCTGCCTGCACCGCCAAGGCTTCACGCTCTGCCTGCACCGCCAAGGCTTCACGCTCTGCCTGCACCGCCAAGGCTTTACGCTCTGCCTGCACCACCAAGGCTTTACGCTCTGCCTGCACCACCAAGGCTTTACGCTCTGCCTGCACCACCAAGGCTTCCTGCTCTACCTGCTCCGCCAAGGCTTCCTGCTCTGCCTGCTCCGACAAGGCTTCCTGCTCTGCCTCCACCGCCATGGCTTCCACTGCTCTACGGTCTGCCACTGCTCCATAACCCAGGTCCTCCAGAGCTTCACTGTCTGCCATTGATCCACAGTCCAGGAACTCCATTGATTCACAGTCTGCCACTGCTCCACGGCCCAGGACCTCCATTGATTCACAGTCTGCCACTGCTCCACGGCCCAGGACCTCCATTGATTCACAGTCTGCCACAGTTCCACGGCCCAGATATATGTAACGTGGGGTTTCGAATTTGGTTTTGTTTTGGGGTTTTGTGTCATGTTCATGTTTTCATGTCTTTTATTATGTAATATAATCATGCTGTTGTGTCTTGCTTCCCTTGCCCTTGTGTATTCCTGCCATTGGTCCCTTAGTTCCATGTGTCATGTTCTGATTGGTTGTCTATTGGTTGCTATGTCCTGTTCCTTGTTTTTCATTGGTTGGTTTATGTCATGTGATCCTCATTGTTTAGTATAAGTGTCACAGACTAAACTGTGACCCAGGACTTTTATATTGAAGGGACTGAGTGTGGGCCTGTACACACACAAACTGTTTCCACCATGGTGCATACACACAAACTAAATGCCGGCAAATGTATCATCTTTATGTAGTTTGTGTTTGTACCTCTTGGTTTGGTGTTGTATCACCCCATTAACTGTCCAAAATTGTTAGTTTATTGTTTTGTTTAGTGTTGTGGTCTGTTTGCATGTTTAATGTTTAAGTGTTTCAAATCGCTGTACATACCTGGTGGTGCGCCTCTCATTCGCCAAACTTGTGCAGTTGGACAGAAGCCATTTTTAAGCCTAGCATCCTGATAGCACAGGGGAGGAGGAGAAGTTAGGATGCAAGTGTTGTCATATATGTCTTGTTGTACTTGCTCAGAGTTGTGTACAGTGTGGTTGATTTTAATGTTATATGATGGGGATTTGAATATTAGGTATGATTTGTTTTCTTGTATGTTGTTATTTGTTTTAGAGCTTGTAGGTTTTCCCCCCAAAATGGTATATTCCAAAAAGGGGCGGAGCCAAACTTATAAAAGAGCTCCCGGCAGCCATTTTGGGGAGGGTGGTGTGAATAGTGTGGATGCTGGCTTGTGTCCGTTTTTGGGCCTGTATATAGGCATAGCCAAATTATTTTGATGGATATTTTTGCACACTTATGGAGTAGCGCTTCTCTTTTGCACTTGGGAAATAAATTCACTTGAACTGTACATTTTTGTTCCTCGTCAACTTCTTTACATCGCTGGCCGCTGGCACATCCTAACAAGAGTGGTGTCAGAAGTTTTTTTTTTGTATGCTGCCATGCCACCTAAAACAAGGGGTCAGCCTGAGGAACCTACAGTTCAGGAAGAGGACCCTGGTGCATTAGGAGGAATTCAAGGAGAAAGTGTACCACCTGCGGAAGTTTCTACTACTGGAGGGGATGCTGCAATCACAACTCTCGCACGGATGTTCCAGTCATTCATGCAATGCCAGCAAGAGCGGGACGAGCGCCAAGAAAGAGAGACAGCACGAAGGGAGCAGCACTATAAAGTACTCAGCCACCAGGTAACCCAGCTACAGCTGGATATGGAGCGTAGTCGAGCTAGAACTACAGCTTCAGATGCTTCATTGTCAAGGGTTTTGGACCAGGAGCCACATTTGGCTAGGCTTGAGGAAACTGATGATATTGAACACTTCTTGACCACATTTGAGAGACTGGCTGGTGTCTACCAATGGCCAAGGGGAGACTGGGCAGTTCGTCTCATACCACTACTCACAGGAAAGGCCAGAAGTGCTTTTATCACTATGAACCCTTCCCAAGCACAGGACTATGATCAACTGAAGCAGTCCATACTGAGGAAGTATGAAATCAGTGCCGAAACATATCGGGTGAGGTTTCGTTCCCTGAACACCCTGGTGGATGAGTCACCACAAGAACTGTACACGCGGCTTAAAGACTTGTTCTGCAAGTGGGTTCAGTTCAGCCAAAATAGTAAAGACCACATTATGGAGACAATCATCCTTGAACAATATCTGCGAGTGTTGTACCCAGAAGTAAGGACGTGGGTCAAGGAACATAATCCAACCACTGCTGCACAGGCTGCTGATCTAGTAGAGGCCTACATTTCTGCAAGGAGAAGCGCAGGAAACTTCCATTATGCAGGCCTTCTACCATCTACTAGGGGTAAGTCTGAGGGGTTTGGGGTGAGTTCCAACTCTCAAAGTCATGTTAAGATCTTAATCCTACATCCCCTGTTGCCACATTGCCACTAAGCAGGTTGTGTGTTTTAACTGTGGAGAGCCAGGGCATACAAGGCCGGACTGTCCACTCAAAAAGCCCAAGACCACTAGTCTTTGTTATGTTCCAAGACCAAGTCAGGCAAAATCTTTCACACATGACTCAGAGCCAGTTATCACAGTGTTGTTGAATGGCAAACCCCTATCAGCTTTGGTTGACACAGGTTGTGCACGAACTTTAGTACAAGCTAGATACATCCCCAGAGATAGCTGGAGTGAGGAGGAAACTGTGACTGTTTGTTGTATGCATGGTGATAACACAGAGTTACCTATAGCAGAAGTCTATATTGAGGTGCATAACCAGCCATACCTGATGAAAGTTATGAAAGTCTGCCATATCCTGTTTTGTTAGGCACAGATTTGCCAGTAATGGCTGAATTGGTGCAGGAAACAGCATGGTGTGGTGTAGTGACTAGAGCACAGGCTAAACAGAAAGAACAAACTACTTCACTATTGGAAACTGTTAAAGCTCTGCAGATGATGCCTTTTTTTCTCAGAGGAAGTGCTAGAATATATTAGACCTAGTGAGGAGGCTAGACTGCAGCAGCGTAGAGAGCTGGTGGAAAAGGTAATGGAGACCACAGAACCAGCTGATTTGCAGGTAGAGGTACCTGAACTGAGTGAGGCAGACATTGTCATCCAGAATAATCTAGCACAGCTTCAACAAGAAGATCCCACCTTAGCTGGTTGTTTTAAGCATGCAAAGGGGAGGGAAGGGGTCACCACTTTGGTGGATGAGACATTTGTGTTGGAAAATGGGCTCTTATATAGAGAGAGTAAGGAAGAGGGGACACAAATAGTTGTACCCAAGACACAGAGGGAGGAAGTGTTGGCACTAGGACACTCCATTCCCTGGGAGGGCCATTTAGGGTTCATGAAGACATTCTTGCAGATTGCTAAGAGGTTTTATTGGCCAAGGATGTACAGTGATGTTAAAGAGTATTGAAAGTCGTGCCCTGAATGTCAGCTTGCTGTTGGTCGCACACCTGCTTATGCCCCACTTATACCATTGCCTGTTGTTGGCACACCCTTTGAAAGAATTGGTATGGATATTGTTGGTCCTTTGGAGCGAAGCCAGTCAGGGCATAGATTCATTTTAGTCATAAGTGACTATGCAACGAGGTACCCTGAGGCTGTTCCACTTAGAGAAGTCACTGCTAAGCAAATATCTACAGCACTCATAAGATTCTTCACACAAGTAGGCATACCTCGAGAAGTCCTTACAGACCAAGGTCCCAACTTTATGAGTCACACATTAAAACAACTATACCAGCTGTTAGGGATTAAGAGAGTACGAACCACCCCTTACCATCCACAGACAGATGGTTTAGTTGAACGGTTTAACCAAATTCTGAAGTCAATGCTCAAGAAATTTGTCTCTGAAACAGGCAAAGACTGGGACAAGTGGCTGCCTTTCCTCTTGTTTGCCTATCGAGAGGTACCACAGGCCTCAACAGGATTTTCCCCTTTTGAGCTTCTTTGCGCTCATCAGGTGAGAGGACCATTGGATGTGTTGAAGGAAAGCTGGGAGGATGTAGACCGGCCGAGCACGCAAAACATCCTTAACTACGTCCTCAAAATGAGAGAGCAACTTCAAAAGACCACTGTTCTTGCTCAAAAGAATCTACTACAATCCCAAGCCCAGCAGAAAACATGGTATGACAAGGCAGCACGGACACGAAGCTTCCAGCCTGGTGAGGATGTTCTGTTACTGTTGCCAACATCAGAGAATAAGTTGGTTGCAAAATGGCAGGGCCCCTATCAAGTTAGACGGAAAGTAAGTCCAGTGACCTATGAAATTGAAATTTCTTCTAGGAACCAACCACTGCAAATCTTCCATATCAACATGCTTAAGAAATGGCATGCCCGTGCACAACCAGCAGAGATTGTGCAGGGTGAAATGGACTTAATGGCTGACAATGCCTTTTTGGTGAAAGCAGTGGAGGAGGAGGAGGAGATTGAAGAGCAGTATGTCCCTGGTCGTCAGGGCGAGAGTGAATTGAGCCTGGGTCATCTAACTGAGGAGCAAAGACAACAGCTGGCTGAGTGCTTGCCTGACCAGCTCTTCATGGACACACCGGGTAGAACGGACCTGGTCTACCATTATATCGACCTAAAAGACACCAAACCAATCCGCCAGCCAGTCTACCGTGTGCCAGAACGACTACTTCCAGTAATGAAACAGGAGTTGGACATTATGCAAGAACTCGGGGTGATAGAGCCATCCACTAGCGAGTGGAGTAGTCCTATTGTGTTCGATCTTTCCTGGGATTAATAGGCTGGTATCTGCGTTTTATACCGAATTTCTCAGCCCGGGCAATTGCTCTGACGGATTTAACTAAAAAGAGCCAGCCCAACAAAGTGAACTGGACACCACTCTGTGAAAGAGCTTTCAAAGACTTAAAGGACTCATTATGCAAAGAGCCAGTGCTTCAGAGTCCTGACTTTGAACAGCCTTTTACGGTACAAACTGATGCTTCTGAACAGGGCCTTGGAGCTGTACTATTGCAAGAGAAACAAGGACAACTTAAGCCTGTGGCCTATATCAGCAGGAAGCTCCTTCCCCGTGAAACAAACTATTCGACAGTAGAGAAGGAGTGTCTTGCTGTTAAGTGGGCATTGGACTCTCTGCGGTATTACTTGCTTGGACGTAAGTTTCGGCTTGAAACTGATCATTGGGCTTTGGCCTGGTTAGGTCGAATGAGAGATACTAATGCCCGAATCACTAGATGGTTTCTGGCCATTCAGCCTTTTGATTTCAAAGTGCTGTATAGATCGGGGTCTCAAAATTGCACAACTGACTATCTCTCAAGAACACCTCAAGAGGTGTCTGGGGAAAGAGGGGGAAATGTCACAGACTAAACTGTGACCCAGGACTTTTATATTGAAGGGACTGAGTGTGGGCCTGTACACACACGAACTGTTTCCACCATGGTGCATACACACAAACTAAATGCCGGCAAATGTACCATCTTTATGTAGTTTGTGTTTGTACCTCTTGGTTTGGTGTTGTATCACCCCATTAACTGTCCAAAATTGTTAGTTTATTGTTTTGTTTGTTTAGTGTTGTGGTCTGTTTGCATGTTTAATGTTTAAGTGTTTCAAATCGCTGTACATACCTGGTGGTGCGCCTCTCATTCGCCAAACTTGTGCAGTTGGACAGAAGCCATTTTTAAGCCTAGCATGTGCTTATGGTAGATTACTCTGGTCCTGATAGCACAGGGGAGGAGGAGAAGTTAGGATGCAAGTGTTGTCATATATGTCTTGTTGTACTTGCTCAGAGTTGTGTACAGTGTGGTTGATTTTAATGATATATGATGGGGATTTGAATATTAGGTATGATTTGTTTCCTTGTATGTTGTTATTTGTTTTAGAGCTTGTAGGTTTTCCCCCCAAAATGGTATATTCCAAAAGGGGCGGAGCCAAAACTTATAAAAGAGCTCCCGGCAGCCATTTTGGGGAGGGTGGTGTGAATAGTGTGGATGCTTGCTTGTGTCCGTTTTTGGGCCGTTTTTATAGGCATAGTCAAATTATTTTGATGGATATTTTTGCACACTTATGGAGTAGCGCTTCTCTTTTGCACTTGGGAAATAAATTCACTTGAACTGTACATTTTTGTTCCTCGTCAACTTCTTTACATCGCTGGCCGCTGGCACATCCTAACAATAAGTAGGCCCTATGTTTCACTTGTCCCTGGTCGCGTAGTAATGTTGGAATCTACTGTCGGTGAGTGTCAAGTCTGTCCTATGCCATGTCTAAGTCTGTTTATGCCAAGTCAAGTCAAGTCAAGTCTGTTTGTTTCAAGTCAAGTCTCTTCTATGTTTGGATTTACTGTTTGGAGTTCACGTCATTTCAATAAACTGCACTTGGGTTCATCATCACATCTCACCGTCTCAGTGGACATTTGTTACACCATCACACTTTTCATTCCGTACATGTCTATGTTCATGTTTTTTATGAATATTAGTCATATTGGAATCTACCAGTCCTGTATGAACAAGCACAACACACACAACAATAATACAGACAGGTGAAATCAAGTTTTTTCAATCAGTTCTCTGCAGTATAACTAATTTCCAGACATTTTGCTTTACACCCTCACTGAGGACTATTTCAGGCTTTCTGTTACAATTTTCCAGCCCGCCATTGGCTAAGCTGTTTATTCGCAGTATGTTTATTCAGCGATAATGAAAGGACCCAAGGTTGACTGCAACCCTGTGCACGGTGCACAGCATCCACCCAATTACTCCTATAAATACAGGATGTAATGGGGCTCAGTGAGACAGTTCTGGACTCTTTTCAACTCGGATTGGAGTGATGACCAGTGGGTCACGAACAGCGACTGCTTCCACATAGCTTTCAAAAATTACTACCACCTCCTTAAGCTGTGAAAGTGGAACAGACATGGCTGTTGAACAGAAAAGATAAGAGATACCACAGAAACATTCTTGTTATATTACATGCACACTATAAAATGTGTTTTATGGCCTATGTTTCGGTGAATGCCTCTTTCTCTATTTATTCTCACTGCTTTTCCTACTTTTATGGACTGCAAGTTTTCCACAGCCGTTCAGTCAGTCTGTACCTGCTACAGTCCAGTGTCTCAAAAGTGTAATTATTACTTGCTGTTCCATTTGGGCAAGGAAGTGAATAATAAAATGTCAAATCCATATCGACAACGTAGTATTACAAGGACAAAAAGGTTTTGTGCTGAAAGCCACATAATTCCAAATTGCTACCTATTAAGCCTTTCAGTCTAATGAAAAAGGTAGTGAATTTAGCCTAAGCATGGATGGTGAGCATGTCAAGCAAAATAATTAAACAATTGGCCAAAATTTCATTTTGTGCACTGAGACCCATTTCACGTATGTGTTGATCAATGGTTATGTGAATAAAATCTAAATTAAGTGTCTTTTCAGAAGACTTGGCTTAAACCACTCAATTTATATAAATTACTTTTACAGTGTCTTAAGGAAAGGACAGGACAGGACATGTGACTAAGTATGGTGTTCCACACTCAGAATTTGTGCTCTGAATTTCACCTATCCAAGTGCACACACACAGCGGTGTAGTGGATAAACACACACACAAACATGGAGCAGTGGGCAGACATTTTTGCATTTTTGAGTCGGGGGTTCGGTGCTTTGCTTAAGGGACTCAGCATGGTTATTGAGGGTGGAAGAGAGTGCTATTCATTCACTCCCCCCACCAGCAATCCCTGCCAGTACCAAAACTAAAATTTTAGTTGTTTGGAATTTCAATGGATGGATGAAAATAATGAGAGATCAAATCTTAATTTGTGTTCTGAAGATCAACAAAAGACTTGAGGGCAAGCAAATTATTTTTGGGTGAACTTTTCCTTTAATTGTAAAGGATTACAGTCAAATTACATTGAATCACCAGATTTCTCCTGAACTATTAAACACACTATCATTTTTACAGGTATTCAGGCAGATTAGTCCCAGTGTCCTCAGAGTCCACCCTTATTTTGTTTGACAACTGTGTTGTCCTTGTTCATCACATAAACTTTGATAAGCCTGAACACCTGTCTGTGCTGGTGGCTTCATTTTGCTTGTACCATCAGCAGAACAGACAGGACTGGGCCAGTAATGTGTTTGTGTGTGTTCACACAGATCGTTTTCCCCACAGGCCATTTATTGCTAATTATTTCCTACTAAATGTGCATTCTCTGCCATATCTGACCTAGTTGCCAATGCTGTCCCGTTCATGTTTGCCTTCTGCTTGGGGTATTGGCATTGCGCTTCATGTGTTTGTTTTAGTTAATGAGAATCTACTTTAATTAGATCTTGATGAGCATCCAGGCATCGATCAGGACAGGAAAGCATGCCTGTCCAAGAGAAGGAGGTGCCAGCTACACACACATTGATCTTCTTTTGTCTGCATGTATACAACATTGCTTAGATCAAGCCCTGCTCTTAATGAGTAGCTTTACCATGAGTAAACTATACTTGACAGTGCCAGCACTTTTTCCAAACAGGCCTCAAATACTACATACAGACCAGGGACATATTTAGTTGTTGTCATGATCGGGGCTGTGGGGTTTCCCTCAGCCACCTGAGGTCGCTGTCTACACTACACTTCCTTGATTGTCCACCTGTCCTTGTCATCAGCACTAATCACCCACATCTGTTCACCATTAGGACTATAAGTATCTTCACTACTCACTCTGCATTCATGTCTGCATTGTCTCGTGTTTGGTTTGTTTTTGTGTTCCGAGATTTCTTGACCTTTGATTATGTTCTGGTTTTGGCTTAGTTTGTGTTCTAGTTCTTAGTTTGCGCCGTGTTGGCT
The DNA here is from genome assembly GCF_049309525.1 of Garra rufa. Taxonomy (NCBI): domain Eukaryota; kingdom Metazoa; phylum Chordata; class Actinopteri; order Cypriniformes; family Cyprinidae; genus Garra; species Garra rufa. Next base: position 4,053,939 of record NC_133379.1, read on the forward strand.
TTTTGTTTGTTTAGTTTGTTTTCATTTTCATTAAAACCAACTTACCCTGCTTTTGGACCCAGACCCTGTTATTCACCATGACAGTTGTGATATTTGGATGCTACAAACATAGAAAATAACACTTAAATTGGCCGTAATTGCTCAATACTTATCCCCTCAAGAAGTCTCATAATGCACAGCCTGATATTCAAAAGTGGTGTTATTACACAACAATTACATTGGTTTAATGCATAACTCTTTTCTTTTCCCGCCATAACATTGACCAATAATAATCGTTAAACTATGTATCTGACTGCATTTTGCAAGCCATCAATAATAGATAACATTTGCCTGAATTTAGACAGTGGTGTGACAGCATAAGATAGCTTCGAAAAGATCAAAAAGTATATTCAAAGCAATCATAAGCTATCAAAATCACAGAGGGCTGACATCCTGTTTGTTTTACAAGTAACCTTGAATGTAGATGCTAGAAATCTTATAGAAATATCATGACAACTGCCTGTAACAGAGATGCATTAGAGTGTTTCTTTAATAAGCAGTGTAGGATATG
>NC_133379.1:4054988-4123336 GCF_049309525.1 Garra rufa
GATTAGGCAGACCAAACCGTAAGTCATACAGACTTAAAATTTTGAGGGCCGCTAGTCTACAACATCACCAAAGCCTGCCTAATTGGACTGATGGTGACTCTACAGTGAAAAGTATGAAATCAGTCTGAACTCCTAAACCACTCGCCACAGGAAAATCCTTTACTCAAGACAAAACAACTTTTGGTTTAGATCGTTGCAGTGGCAAAATATTTGGATATTTACTTTTGCAAAGTAGTCCTAGGTTTCCCCCCGATCGGAACCAAACCAATGCGGAGATATTCTCTTGAGAGTAAATATCAATAATTATATATAAAAAAAAAAAACGTCACCATCACAAAGGGATGGCAAAATGTTCAAAAAAGGTGGGACCTCTTTTATGTGAGACCTCAGTCTGAGGTCACATGAAAAAAAAAAAAAAAAAAAAAAAGTTTTACTGTGTGATGCTGTAATAGGGGAAAACATATAAATAAATAAATAAATAAAACATCAGAAAGGCTATAACTATGCAACCGTTAGTCCAATTGACTTGAATATTAAAATGCTGTGTCTGTGTCCAAAATGCCACAACCGTCTATGAGGACATTTGTGACCCTGGACCACAAAACCAAGCATAAGGTTATATATATCTGAAAGCTGAATAAATCGGCTTTCCATTGGTGTGTGGTTTGATAGGACAATATTTGATTATTGAAAATGGCTCCATCTTTTGTAGTCCAGGGTGACATTTCGTCGCCTTAGAATTATAAGGTTCTATCTGCGTTCTGAGTGGTTTTGAGATATTGAGCTTTAAAGATTTTACATTTCATACAGCAAAAACGATACGGGGAACAAGTTTCTTTCCTACATGATAATGACAGGGACCCTAAATGTATTCTAAATGTACAATATCAAAATCCTCTTAAATTTTAAAATGAGGATTTTAGGAACAGGTCAAATGCAGATAGAACCTTCTAATTCTAAAAAGTAATTTTTCTGCTTGGAATTATAAAGTTCTATCTCGCAAAACATTAATTAAAGCAACTGTTTTCAAGAAATACGCCTAAATACTTTAATTTTTAGTTTTAGTTTACTTATAATTTGTTTTAAAACATAAATTAGTGTTGTAACAATGTGTCAACATGTATGAGTAAATTTAATGCTTTTCACACGTATTTCATACTTCCTTACCTTTATAAAACTTATAATGGTTTCGATTTGAGCAGATGATTTTACCATAACTGCCATCGTCAGATATTATTATTTGTTTTATGTCTGCGGTAATTATAAGTTAAAAACAATTGCGTCATCATTATATTTTAAACAGTGCCGCTTTGAGGAATAAAGGTGAATTGCACTTGATTCTGCAGACGTGTAATTGTTGTTTAATGTTAATCTTTGCTGCTGTTACGGAGCAGTCTGGCGACATGACAAAGAAAGTTGATCCTGATTGGTCCTCTTGTTTGCATTCGAAGCGCTGATTGGCTCACAGATAGAACCTTATAGAACCAAGTTAAAGTTCGACTCTGTAGATAGAACCTTTTTGTTTTCTTAATAAAACGTCCTAAAATGTACACAACTTTAAAAAAAAAAAAAAACATTACATAATGTAAATAAGTTGTCACAGAATAAGAATATTTGAATTGCTCAATTTTGACAAAAATGTCAAACAGAACCTTATAATTCCAAGGTGACGATTTATGTATTGTGAAAAAAACATGCCAATGAACATTAAGCACCTATTAGACAAGGCTGATCAGAATGAAACTCGGTGGGCCTGTTTGACTAATGGCCCTATAGGTCTATGAGAAATTTAAAACAAATTGACCACTTGGGGTGGCATCGTGCTTTTCAAGTGAGTAAAAGAATATATGTAATATGACTTTTCACACATGCACACAATAATTATACCTGATAAACCTGATAGTCTGATAGAATTTATCATTTTTATCAAGTTTTTTATGGATCTTGTACTATAGGTGTCACTGATTGAAGGTTAAAAACTCCATATTTAGTCATTTTACTTTAGTTTTTTTATTTATTCTGAAATTTTTATTTAAATTTACAAAAATGTGTTTGATCTTTCTTTTAATTTATGTCTATAGACACAACTGTACAGTATTGTACATAACTGTACTGTACTAGTAGTATGAGCACATAGTTAAAGTGAAGTTTGCTTTAGTAAATACCTCTAGTAAGAAAAACAACCTACAATGGGGACTCAATAAATACTGCAATGGAGCATTTCTCTGTGGGTTTTAGAAAACAAAAACTTGACTAGAATATGTCAGCACTTTCTACTGCAATAAATGTTATAAAAGAAGCACCATGTTATACATATTCTTTACGCAAACCTAATGAAATCTGTGTACATAATATATAAGTGCATTTAATGGATGAGGGAAGAATATTAATAATCTCAGGAGTATTTTTTTACATTGACTGTTCATTAGCATCCTGTTTTCTCTGCTCCATTAGCTTTACATTATTCTCTGACTGTCTACAACCAAATTAGCAGTAAACCCCAACAACACCAGCTCAATAAACCACCTGTGGAGGTATTGATATATAATTTTTTCAACACCTTACCTCATTAAAACCAATGCTTTCAATGACTTGTGCAAACCCTAGATAATCACTGTCTAATTCTTCGAAACAAACCTGCAGCTGCTGCTCTCTAAAGAAACCCTGCAAAGTAAACTTCATAAACAGATTGAGGGCGTAATCGATAAAGCCATTGAGTTTTGCTTAAACTTCCACATATCATCCACAACTCAAATGATTTTATCATTGTGTTACTATTTCATTGGCTGTGAATCTTCTCTTTCCTCAGTGTCACATCTGATCAATCCTGGAGTTATGGACCAGTGCTCAACTGTTCTGGGCACTCATAAAGATTCACTTAATGGATTTTTCCATTGGCACAGGAACCACAATAGAATCTCACCCGTGCACTGGGAGGTGCTCCCTCTGAAAAGATGCTTTGTTTACTTATGAACCAGTCAGTTGTGGCACCACGTAAAATGCTTTGGAGTGTGTCCAATCAAAGACAATCCCTCTGCTGAGCGGCTGACAAGTTGGCACACTTTCAAAATACATTGTCAGATAATTAGTTTAGTCAGTATTTTTCCTGAAGCAATATTAAAACCTGCTTAAAACAAGATTACTTCAGAGAAAACCCTTGTGAAAAAGTATACTTTAGAAAAAATTACAGTATACATTTATATTAATTTCCATTAGTTGGAATAATATGAATAGTTAACTTAAAAAACTTAAAAATTAACATTTACTCACCCTCAGGCCATTCAAAATGTTGAGGTTTTTTTTTTTTTTTTTTTTATAGATTTGGAAAAAAATGCATTACATCACTTACTTGCCAATGGATATTCTACAGTGAATGGATGCCATCAGAACAAGAGTCCAAACAGCTGATAAAAACATAACAATCCACAAGTAATTGACACAACTTCATCAATTAATGAAGCAAATGAAGTGTCTTAAGAAGCAAAAAGCAGTGTGCTTGCAATAAACAAATCCATCAAGACATTTTTAACTTCAAACTGTTGCTTCCAGCTAAAATACCAGTCCAGAATATTGCTTTCTCTAGTGGGAAGTTGTTTCATCTGAATCAGGGAAAATATACAAGCAAACAAGTGAAAACAGTCAAAATATGCCCTTTTTTACTGAAGGAAGCATTTTTAGTAATATTGGATACTATTTTGGCTAGCAACAATTTAAAGTTAATATGCCTTATTGACTTGGTTTTGTTTGTTACAAACGTGTGGTTTACAAGATGGGCTTCACAAGATGGACTGGAGTCTTGTGGATGCACATGCAGAAAAGTTTATAACTGGACAGACGAGAAGGTCTAGAAAGGTAGTCGTCACAATAAGTGAGAAATATTGACCATGGACCATGCATTTTAAAAACAAAGAAGTAGAACAATGTCTACAAGAAAAAAAGAGTCCATAACAAAACCCAAATCAACATTGGTTTGGCTTTTTTAAGAGATGGCAAAAACACAGATAGAAAAACTAAATAAACATTAAAATATGTCCTGATATGGCTTCTTTTGTACTCAACAGGTAAGATACCAATAGGCAGCCATGAAGTTCTCCAACAGTAATAAGTTAAATTATATACCTTTAGCTATTGTACAGGGTCATTTCATTATAGGTGTCACGCATCAGTCAGTCCTCACTCAGCTCATCATCACAGATCACCGTCACCTGGATCCAATCACCCGCGCACCTGTCCTCAATCATCCTCCTCACCATAAAACCACGCTCCACACACCACTCAGGGTCCGGGCTCGTTCTAGCGAAAGCGGACTGCTAGTGTCTCTCTACGAGTCTCACTATCTGAAAACTTACCTTATTGTACTTACCTGAACTCTGTCTCGTTCCAGTCTTCCCAGTTCCAGTCTTCTGTGTCTTCCCAGTTCCAGTCGTCAGTGGTGTGTGGCCGTAAGCTGACGTCCACGTCAGCGGAGGTTTGTGGATTCACGGACTCTTCAGAATTCCTCCGTCAGTCGTTCTTGGAATCCACCCGTCTCGCCATCTGAAAAGAAAAGGATCAGTTACTCACTTCACGTTTCAACCCGGCTCAAAAACCTTCCCCTCAAGTCATACTCACCATCTCAGGATCTCCTCTCACCTCCGGCACTGCTGCTTTTAAAATAAACATCACCTTTACTTATACTTACCTTGTTGTCCCGTCTGCTTCATAACAGGAAGCCCGGACCGATAACAGTAAGCAGCATGTGCAACCCCGATCCAGAGCCCAGCCAGCAGCCATCACCCTACAGCACGGAGCACCAGCCAGAGCCCGCCGCAGCCGCAGCACCAAGATCTGCCGCATTTAAAGCGACAGAGGACGTCGCGACTGACCAGGTGTGTGAGCCGGCTAGCGTCACCGTGGGAGTACTCGTGGTGATCGAGGGCTTAGAGGGAAGCCCCGCCCACACTCCTAACCCTGAGGGTGAGCTGAAACTGCGCTGTGGAGGATATTATGAGGAATTACTGGAGATATTTGAAGCAGATTTAATAGACTGGTTTGGAGAAATAATTTCCTACCCTCCTGAGTCCCCGCTGGTTCCGCCCAGCCGTCCTGAGTCCCCGCTGGTTCCGCCCAGCCGTCCTGAGTCCCCGCTGGTTCCGCCCAGCCGTCCAGAATCTCCGCCAGTCTCATCCAGTCTTCCAGAGTCTCCGATGGTTCCGCCCAGTCATCCAGAGTCTTCTCCGGTCTTGTCAAGTTCTCCAGAATCTCCGCTGGTTCCGTCAAATGCTCCAAGGTCTCCGAAGTTCTCACCCAGCCTCCCTCTCCCGCCTCCACGCAAGCCAACCAGTCCTCAAGCCCTGTCTCCACTGCCGCCCGTCTGTCCCACAGCTCACCCTCAGGCAGCGCCACCTAGGAGTGTGGTTCCATCGTGGGACATCCAGGCTCCAGCTGCGCCAAGACGGGTCGTTCCCCAGTCCCTGCCTACATCCTCCGAGTCCTGGACTCCACCTCGATCCTCCGACCCTTCGGCTCCGCCTTGGCTCCTGGCTCCCTCATCTCCACCGTGGCCCGTCATCCCACCAGCTCCACCGGGCTCCCTCGTCTCTCCGGCTCCGCCTTGGTCAGTCGTTGACCATCCGTCGCCTCAGGACTCCACTCCTCCGGCTTCACCTCGTCATTCCGTCCCTCCGGCTCCGTCAGGCTCCTCCTTCCCTCCAGCTCCGCCTATGTCCTCTGTCGCTCCGGTGTCACAGCGGTCTGCCGGAGCCCCAGCTCTGCCTCGGTCCCCTGAGCCTTCTGCGTCACCTTGGCCCTCCAGACCTGCGATGTCACCCTGGCTCTCCGGCTGCTCCTGGCTCACCTTCTCCAGAGGCTTCATCTCCGTTGCTCGTCCCCAGGGTGTCGTGGACCAATTCTCCACCATGGCTCCTCCCTCCCTCAACTCCGCCCTGGGGCGTCATCCTGGCTGGGCTCTGGACCAACCATCCGGCTCCTCCTACTCCTGACTGCATTCTGGCTCCTTCCTCCTTCCACTCCACCCTGGCCTCACGTTCCAGAGCATATGTCCATCTCCAGTTCGTCACCTGCTCCACACCCGCCACCTGAACCCCCACCCTCCCTCCGCTGGTGTATCCGTTTCGGCGCGAGGACGCGCCGTTCCGGGAGGGGGGCCATATGTCACGCATCAGTCAGTCCTCACTCAGCTCATCATCACAGATCACCGTCACCTGGATCCAATCACCCGCGCACCTGTCCTCAATCATCCTCCTCACCATAAAACCACGCTCCACACACCACTCAGGGTCCGGGCTCGTTCTAGCGAAAGCGGACTGCTAGTGTCTCTCTACGAGTCTCACTATCTGAAAACTTACCTTATTGTACTTACCTGAACTCTGTCTCGTTCCAGTCTTCCCAGTTCCAGTCTTCTGTGTCTTCCCAGTTCCAGTCGTCAGTGGTGTGTGGCCGTAAGCTGACGTCCACGTCAGCGGAGGTTTGTGGATTCACGGACTCTTCAGAATTCCTCCGTCAGTCGTTCTTGGAATCCACCCGTCTCGCCATCTGAAAAGAAAAGGATCAGTTACTCACTTCACGTTTCAACCCGGCTCAAAAACCTTCCCCTCAAGTCATACTCACCATCTCAGGATCTCCTCTCACCTCCGGCACTGCTGCTTTTAAAATAAACATCACCTTTACTTATACTTACCTTGTTGTCCCGTCTGCTTCATAACAATAGGTTGATGTAGTGCTGTGCTGGATTTTATTTTCAAGGCAGGACCGTGTAATTTATAAACCTAATGGGTCAGCAAATTACTGTCATCATCTGACTAAATAGTCGACCTGCAACTATTTCCATCTAAACTGGTTATGTATTGAGCCTGTACATTGATCGTGTTTTATCCAAATATTCAGAACTGAAAGCTTTATTTAAAATAAAAATCAATGCTTCCAATTACTCTAAACAATGTTCTTCTACAAGATGCATGAGGTTTTTTTTATTTATAAACTGCTAGATGGCCAAAAGCTATGAAGTGTACTTTAAAAAGCTGCATGGTTTGCAGCATCACAGGGTCCAAAGTTATGCTGGACCCTGTGTTACTCTGAAAATCTTTTTACAACTCTTCAGTTATTGCCATAGTGGAGAAATGACAGGAAACAAAAGGGAACAGAATTAGAGAAATGTCACAACATTGCCAACATCGCCAATAAGAAAAAAATAAAATAAAATAAATAATAATAAAAAAAAATTTACAAAGGGTTATACTTTATTTTACAGTGTGTGTACAATTTGTACTTACACCTAAGAATGTGTAGTAGATACAGAAAGTTTAGAAATATGGAAAGTACTACATGTAAGGTAACTACATTGGTTAGGGTTAGGGCTAGGTTCAGGGTTAGTACCTAGTTATTAACCTAGTTAAGTACAAAGTAGGTAAATGCGGAAAAAGTGTTACCATAAAAAGTACTTGTAAAATGTTTCTAAACATCTTGCTTTATTTAGGCCTACTGGTACATTATTTCTGAATGTAATAATAAAATGCAACTGAAAGCCTTTCAGTTGACTTTTGTCCTTTCAATTTTATACGAGTAGCATTCATGCAGCACATTTTTTTTAAATATCTTGGAATTGTTTGTACTTTAATTTCTTTAAAGCGTTGACAGTTTTTCCTTTGGTTTAATACATTTGGCCAAAATCTTATGCTGTATTGGTCATGACTAGACATAAGATACCAGACTAAGTCTCTCTTATTTATTTATTTATTTTATTTTATTTTGAGTAAAGAAAATGCTGTACTTTTATTATTATTATTATTATTATTATTATTATTATTATTATTATTATTATTATTATTATAGACAAAAAACAAAACAAAACAAAAAAACAAATAACATTATTAACCAGACTTTTTCTACTGAAACCAATAATGGAATGTAATAATACAGAATAATTTTTAAGTCCTGCTGGAATAAAAGGGGGGAAAAATGCTGTAAAACTGGAGCTTATGAAGTTCCACACTGGGGCTAAATATGGATGGGCTTGTATCCACGGAAGTGTAGTGCATTGACTGAATTGAGCTCCACATTAGTGTGAGTAAATCACAGACAGAACTGCAGGTTGCCATGACTGTATAATGCTTAGAGTGTGGTCAGAACACAACAGCTTGTTACCGTTGATTAATGGACACAACCAGGTACCATCCGTTAATGGCAATGCAGGCAACTGTGTCAGAGAAACGCCACTGCAGGTGGCCAAATGAGGGGAAATTGCAACTATCTGTCTGCAGCCAATAGCACATTAGAATCAGACCAACTTACAAGATTCCCAGTGGACACTTTATTGTGACTTACATTAGTGAAAAAGGAATTGTTGTTGTTTATGTGTGTTGTGATGTTTTCTATAATAATGTATTGTAGTGTAATGTATTTTTGTATTTAAACTATTACTCCCTAAGTCAATAAGACTCAGGCTGAAGGAAATGTAAATTTATGTCTGTACACTAGAGGGTACAGCTCAAACAAACCATTCAAACCATCCTTACTGGATTGCATGAAAAATAGAACGTAAGAGAAGAAAGTTCAGCACTACAAATACAAATGTAATGTTCATCTGAAGTCACGTTTGCTTATTAATAAGATCCCTGAAGGCCAACAGTAAAGACATTGGTAAATAAAATGGGATAAAATACATAAAGGATATTTATGTTATTTAAAATTTTTAATTATTGCAGGTTTGTATTCCACTGTTTTTAGAATACTGAATCTATTTAATATATTTGCCTGTGTTGCATCACAGATTTTACAATAGACATCACATCCAGATCCAATTTGTAATATAATCAAATATCTGCTTGTATTATTGTCAATGGACGGTTTCAAATGATTTATTAATTCTTACACAATACTCTACCATGTGTGTAGTCTTCCATTTTATGCAAGGTGATTGTCAGCATTGCCATTGTTGGCATGCTGCTCAAGTTTTAACTCCTGGAGGAATAATCTAGGCTAGGTCTTCCAACATGACAATGACCCAAAGCACACAGCCAGGAAAACCAAGGAGTGGCACCGTAAGAAGCATATCAAGGTTCTGGAGTGGCCTAGCCAGTCTCCAGACCTAAATCCAATAGAAAATCTTTGGGGGGAGCTGAAACTCCGTGTTGCTCAGCGACAGCCCCGAAACCTGACAGATCTAGGTAAGATCTGTATGGAGGAGTGGGCCAAAATCCCTCCTGCAGTGTGTGCAAACCTGGTGAAGAACTACAGGAACTGTTTGACCTCTGTAATTGTTAACAAAGGCTTTTGTACCAAATATTAAACATTTTTGACTCAAGTGATCAAATACTTGACACAGAAATTCACAAATAAATTGTTAAAAAAATCATACAATGTGATTTCCGGATTTGTATTTTTAGATTCTGTCTCTCACAGTGGAAATGCACCTATGCTGAAAATTGTAGACCCCTCCATGATTTCTAAGTAAGAGAACTTGCAAAATTGCAGGGGTGATCAAATCCTTATTGACCCACTGTATACTAGTGTAGATATATCAAAACTTTAAAAAATTGACTCTTATGATGGGTTTTTTGGTCCTGGGTCACATATATACTGTAATGTAAAACTGATGATACAATCTGCAGATGTTCTATCCATGCTTGTAACTGTAATTTCAGGCTGAAAATCCAAATGGTGTCATGCCTTATGAATGTCAGTTAATGTGTACTGTTGTTTGTATAATTACTTGTATAGTTACAAGACTGTCAAATGTATACAAATCTGTCCCACACAATAACGCTAGATGATGACGTCACATGCAATATGGTGTGTTCCTTAAAAGGGCACTAACCAGCTTCAAGCTGAATCTCCCCTAGGGCTGCATTATATCTTAGGTTGTTTTCTGACTTACACAGCCAATGGACTTGAGATCATAATATTCCATCTTTCAATAAATACTGTATTGGGACACACTTCCTAATTATTGAATTCAGGTATTTCAATTAGAACGCCCCCTCACGATATGTCTCTCGCACGTCCGAAAACGATGAAGCAAATTTTCAAACAGACGTTATCTTTATTAACAAACTGCATATTTGAACTATAAACAAGTACATTCTCGCCTGAAAACATCTTAAAACTACATTCCGTGACACAAAAAGAGTAATATTTATAAAATGATACGGGATTTGGACATCCGCCATGACACTCGAAAAAAAAAAAAAAAAACGGTCCCGGCTAGAACGCGGAGTGATACAAAATTGTGAAAGGGCATTCCTGTAGCGATACCAGTAGAATATCTCACGGTTCTCAACCAATCAGATTTGAGAACCTGAACGAACTGTTGTATAAATATATATATATATATATATATATATATATATATATATATATATATATACATACAGTTGCAATCAAAATTATTCAACCCCCCCAGAGACTGCAGTACTGTTATGAAGCAGACGGGACAACAAGGTAAGTGAAACAATAATGTTTATTTATAGAGAGCAGCGATGTCGAAGATGTGAGAAGACCCAATCCTAGGTGAGTATGGCAGACGATGAGAGGTAGGAGTTGAGTGAACTTGGTACTGAATGGGATTATATCCTTCCTTGCAGGATCCAGATAGCAGAGAAGGGAATGCTGATTCCTTGAACGGAGCAGAGGATGACTTACGGCACACACCACGTTGAACTGCCGATGGGAACACTCGGAGGACTGGACTCAGAAGACTGGAACTTGGGAAACAGGAACTTGGAAAACTGGAACGAGACAGAGTTCAGGTAAGTACTTTCAGGTAACGATAGGATAGCGAGACTCTTGGGAAGAGTGACACTACAGTCCGCTTTCGTGGAACGAGCCCGGACATAGAGTGGTGTGTGGCGTGAGTATTTATAGGTGGCTGTGATGATGACGTGCAGGTGCCGGTGATCAGAATTCAGGTGATGGTGATCTGGGTGTGATTGAGGGTGTGGAACCTGGCCAATCCGTGACACTACCCCCCTCCCCAGGGCCCGCTCCTGAGGGCCGAAATCTTCTGCGCCGTGGTGGTCTCCCTCGTCCCCTAGGTGCAGGAAACTCCGGATGAGCGGTGTGGAATTCCTCGGTGAGCGTGGGATCGAGGATGTCTTCTCTTGGGACCCATGACCTCTCTTCAGGTCCATACCCCTCCCAATCCACCAGATATTCTAGGAGACCACCACGACGACGAGATCGGAGGATTTCCCGGACGGAATAGATGGCGCCGTCATCCAGCATCAGGGGGGGAGGAGGTTCCTCTTCATGGCCAGGCTCTGTGGAGGAAGTGAGAGGTGGGTGAAATGGTTTTAAGAGGGAGACATGGAATGTAGGATGGATACGGTATTCCGGAGGGAGTTGAAGTCTGTAAGTGACCGGGTTTACCTGTTCCAGGACTTGGAAAGGACCAACAAACCTGGGACTTAACTTTTTGGAGGGCAGCCGCCCCACTTCCTGGATCTTCCTCTCCGTCTGGCCGTTGGTCTGCGGATGGTAGCCAGAGGAGAGGCTGACGGTCACACCTAGGAGCCGGAAGAAGGACTTCCAAAGACGGGAGATGAATTGTGGACCGCGATCTGATACCACATCTTCAGGTATGCCGTAATGACGGAAGACATTATTGAAAAGGAGCTCCGCAGTTTCGAAGGCCGTGGGTAGCCCTCTCAGGGGTAGGAGCTTGCAAAACTTTGAGAAGCGGTCCACAATCACCAAGATGCAGGTGTTTCCATCCGACTCCGGCAGATCCGTCATGAAATCGACCCCTAGGTGTGACCAGGGGCGGTTCGGGATCGGCAAGGGATGGAGCTTCCCTGCTGGTAAGTGTCTTGGATTCTTGGACATAGCACATTCACGGCAGCCCTTGACGTAACGCTGCACATCCCTTGCCATCCCAGGCCACCAGAAGCGTTCGGACAACAGCGAGAGGGTGTTGTTGGTCCCGGGGTGCCCAGTGCCTAGGGAAGTGTGGATGGAACGAATGAGATCTACCCGTTGCGTCCTGGGGATGTAGCGACGATCAGGGGGACAGCCCGGCGGAGGACGAGGAACAGGAGTAGCGACACTAGGAGGGGCTGACCACTCTATGGGGCTGACAATAATCTTGTCTGGGAGGATGGATCCTGGAAGTTCATGGACATTGGAGGAATCATGGATACGAGATAAGGCATCGGCTCTGACATTTTTGGGACCAGGACGGTAGGAGATGGTAAACTGAAATCTTGAAAAGAAGAGTACCCAGCGGGCCTGGCGTGGACATAGGCGTTTGGCATCACGGAGGTATTGGAGGTTTTTGTGATCGGTAAGTACCAGAAATGGATGATTGGCCCCCTCCAGCCAGTGTCGCCACTCCTCCAGGGCAAGTTTAATGGCCAGGAGTTCCCTATTGCCGATGTCATAATTCCTCTCCGCCGGGTTGAACTTCCGGGAGAAGTAGGCACATGGATGGAGTAACTTGGTGGTACCGTGATGCTGGGACAGCACTGCCCCCACGCCGGTAGTGGAGGCGTCTACCTCGACGACGAAAGGGAGTTCAGGATTGGGGTGTCGCAGGATGGGTGCCTTGGTGAAGGCTCTCTTCAGGGACTGGAAGGCTGCGGCGGCTTCGGGAGTCCAGGACAACTTGGAAGGTTTACCTTTGAGTAGGTTTGTTAACGGCGTGGCGATGAGACTGTATCCTTGAATAAACCGGCGGTAGAAATTGGCGAAGCCAAGAAATCTCTGTAACTCTTTGATAGATGATGGTTGTGGCCAGGAGGTGACTGATGAAACCTTCCTCTCGTCCATGCGGATACCTTCTTGGTCGATGACGTAACCCAGAAACTGAACAGAGGGAAGGTGAAATGAACATTTTTCCGCTTTGAGGAAGAGCTGATGCTCCCTGAGCTTCTGGAGGACCTCCGCAACGTGGTGGATATGCTCAGTCTCACTCCGGGAGTACACGAGGATGTCATCAATGTAGACTATCACTGACCTGTGAAGGAACTCCCGGAGGACTTCATGGATGAAGTTTTGAAATACGGAGGGGGCGTTGACCAGGCCATAGGGCATGACCCGATATTCATAGTGCCCGGTAGGGGTCACGAAGGCCGTCTTCCACTCATCCCCCCTCCGTATTCTCACCAGATTGTATGCGCTGCGGAGGTCCAACTTAGTGAAGATGGTGGCTGTACGTAGTTGTTCCAGGGCCGCAGGGACGAGAGGAAGGGGGTATTTGAATTTTACGGTACCTTGATTTAGGACTCGGTAATCTATGCATGGCCGCAGCCCTCCGTCCTTCTTCGCGACGAAGAAAAAGCTGGATGCTGCTGGGGATTTGGATGGACGGATGTAGCCTTGTTGTAATGCTTCCTGAATGTACTCCTCCATGGCCTTACTCTCCGGAAGTGACAACGGGTAGATCCTTCCCTTAGGCAGAGGGGCGCCTGGAATCAGGTCTATGGCGCAGTCCCATGGCCGATGGGGCGGCAGCTGGGAGGCTCTCCTGGGGCAGAAGACATCCTGGAAGGAGGAGTAGGTTTCAGGAATCTGGGTAGAACGTTTCTCCAGGGGACTTTCGATGGACGTGGCGTTGATAGGCATGGGTCTTGGAATCGGACGAGGAAGGTCAGGAAAACACTCGGGAAAGCAGTTATGACTCCACTGAACTATTTCTCCACTGCCCCAGGAGATGATAGGATTATGTTTCGCCAGCCACGGCCGCCCCAAGATGATATCCATAGTGGCGCCCTCCAGAACCAGTAACTGAATTTCCTCGTGGTGAAGGACTCCGATCTGGAGATAGATGGGTTGGCACTTCCGGTGTATTCGTGGTCTCGTGGTGATGGAGCTGGTTATTGGCTGGATCTGGTAGACGCTCGACGAAGCTTCGGTTCGGAGCTGGAGCTGGCGACAGAGGTTCCCCGAGATGAAATTACCCGCTGACCCGGAGTCGATGAGGGCGTGGGCTATGATAGAAGATGAGGAAGTGGTTAACTGCACACATATAGACAAGGGATACATCTTTTCCACGTCTGATTGAATGACACTCACCGCAGCAGTGACTGGACGGAGGGGGCACGTCAGTCTGATGTGCCCACTAGCACCACAATAGAGGCACAAACCCCGGGTCAGCCTCCTCTGTCGCTCAGCGGGAGATAGTCTACCAGACTCCAGTATCATAGGCTCTGGTTCTGGAGGGCTGGCGATGTCCGTTGGGCGGAGGAGTGCAGTATTCGAGGTTTCAGAGAGATATGATAACATGCGGTCAGAACATCGGATGGACTGTTGGATGAAGCGCTCTAACCCCATGGTGTCATCTAGGGCAGCGAGTTGGAGACGAAGGCGAGGCTCGAGACCAAGACGGTAAGTGGTCAACAGTGACCGCTCGTTCCATCCACTGGCCGCAGCGAGGGTGCGGAAACGTAGAGCATACTCCTGTGTAGACATAGATCCTTGAGTTAAATGATACAGTTGCTCACCCGCTGATATTTCTCCATCCGTACGACTGAAGACTTCCTTGAAGTGAGCAATAAACGTCTGGATGGAACGAGCGGCCGGTCCATTCTGCTGCCAAATAGAGTTCGCCCATTTTAGCGCTGGTCCTGTGAGAAGAGAGATGATAAATGCAATTTTAGATTGATCAGTGGGGTAGAGCGCAGGTTGCATAGAGAAAACCAGAGAACATTGCAGGAGAAATCCGTTGCACTCCTCCGCCCCGCCATCGTATGGCGCTGGTCGGGCCATGGGACTGGATGGCTGTGGATCCGAAGAAGTGCTGGGAGGCGTGACGAGCGGCGGTGCGGAAGGGGTGACAGATGGTGATGCCAGAAGGATTTTACGAAGAGAATCCACCAACTCTTGAAATGGGTCATTGACATTCATGCTGCTGACTGTATTCAGGTCCGGGCTTCTGTTATGAAGCAGACGGGACAACAAGGTAAGTGAAACAATAATGTTTATTTATAGAGAGCAGCGATGTCGAAGATGTGAGAAGACCCAATCCTAGGTGAGTATGGCAGACGATGAGAGGTAGGAGTTGAGTGAACTTGGTACTGAATGGGATTATATCCTTCCTTGCAGGATCCAGATAGCAGAGAAGGGAATGCTGATTCCTTGAACGGAGCAGAGGATGACTTACGGCACACACCACGTTGAACTGCCGATGGGAACACTCGGAGGACTGGACTCAGAAGACTGGAACTTGGGAAACAGGAACTTGGAAAACTGGAACGAGACAGAGTTCAGGTAAGTACTTTCAGGTAACGATAGGATAGCGAGACTCTTGGGAAGAGTGACACTACAGTCCGCTTTCGTGGAACGAGCCCGGACATAGAGTGGTGTGTGGCGTGAGTATTTATAGGTGGCTGTGATGATGACGTGCAGGTGCTGGTGATCAGAATTCAGGTGATGGTGATCTGGGTGTGATTGAGGGTGTGGAACCTGGCCAATCCGTGACAAGTACTTTACAAATGATTTTTGCTCTTTCTGAAGATCTAGGACTATATTGCATCTACACCAGTTTTCTGGCATATTAAAAGTGATAATGTCAATATATAATGTAATGTTTTTGAGTTATAGGATTTTTTTATAACACAGCTATGTCAGAATTATTCAACCCCTATTCAACATTGCTGTTTTAAGACAAAATTGTCTTAAAAATTGTCTTAAGCCTTTACAAACTTATTAAAAATAGAATTAGCTTGGGGTGTTACACATAGTATACTCTTAGCCCATGCATGTGCTGATAGGGAGTAGCAAATATGGTAAAGTCAACAAAGCTCACACAAAATCAATAGAGAAGAAATTGTTTGCTATATTAGAAAGCCTAAAACTACATGCAGATTTCTAAGACATTACAAGTCCCTAGAGACACAGCTGGTAGCCGTATTCCTTAGATTAAAACGTGTTGAACCAGAAAACCTTTGAGGCTGTTGAACAAAAAAGCACAATATCATAAAATGTTTGATCAGATCAACTGAGAAAAACTTGCAATGTACAGCCAAAGACTTGCAAGATGACCCAACGAAAGGAGGAAAAATATCTCAATGCTGTGTACAAGAGGAACACTAGACAAGTGTAGTCTTCATGTTGAGGAACCTTGCTGAATACAACTCTTGACCAAGAAGAACAAAAAAGCTGCCTTGAACATGCCAAAATTCATTTGGATAGACCTGGAGTTCTGGAAGAATGTTTATGGAGTGATGTGTCCAAACTGGAACTTTTTGGATGTATGGATCAGAGGTATGTCTGGTGCAAAAAAGACAAAGCTTATGCGCAGAAGAACACTATCTCCATCGTCAAACATGGAGGTGGGCCAGTCCTGTTATGGGGTTGTTTTACTGTAGCAGGAAGTGGAAAACATGACCATACAAAGGATATCAATAATTTATTAAATTAGCAGACCATTTTGGCAAACATTGTGATGCCTTTTGTGCAAAGTCTGAAGCTAATAATCAATGGACTTTCCTGCAGGACAATCATCCCAAGGTATACGTTCAAATCTACTTACGCTTGGTTTAGGAATCAGTCATAGAATGTTCTTGAGTGGCCTGTTAAGTTTCCAGATTTAATTCTCATTGAAAATACATGGTTGAATTTGAAGCAAGCAGTGGCAAAGTAAAAACCAAAGATTATCAGTGATCTGAAAGCTTTTTCAGGGGAGAAATGGCCCAAAATTGCAGCAGAAAGGTGACAGAAGCATCTAAGCACTTCCAGGCAGTGTTTATTGGTGGTTTTAAAGAATAAAAGATTCTACACCAAAAATACTTTCAGGGGTTGAATAATTTTGAACATAAATGTTTAGAGCCAATTTGATTTTTTTTTTTTTCATTATTCATCAACTTACATTCTCAGAACTACTCAAATGTGTATTAATAAACTTTCTTTAATAGTTTACTGATGCCTTTGTTGAATTGTTTTCACAAAATGTTGTTCTCTGCAGCAAAATGTATTGCAGGTCAAGGGGGTTGAATAATTTTGATTGCAACTGTAAATTGAAATGCTTGGCATTTTGGTGTTTTAGGTTAGGTGACAGTTTCCTGAATTTTGTTACATTTAAAAGCATAAAAACTAAATTACTGGCTCAGTAAAATAGTTGAGTTCTTTCCAGTTTCATATTTGCACTCATACTGAAATAAAGCAGCGAGCCTGAGCAGATGTTGCACGGTTTGTCCTAATTTGCTCTTATTGCTGTTCCTGTGGAGCTGAACAAAATACAAACTGAATTTTGCAGTTCCCCTACCCCTCGTGAGACATTTTGAATTTTCTTCCTTGCTCTGTATTCTTTTATATCAGAGCCGACACTGATGCAATGGCAGTCTCTCATCAGATGAAGCACTGCTTATCTTAAAAGAGTTCCAAAATACTATAATCGAATGTCTCCAGCTGGGAATGACCCTCCTCTGCATTACAAGTACATGAAAGAAAAGTGAGTGAATGAAAAGAAAAGTTTTTCAATGAGAATTCGTCATGTCCTGGCAAGGTTGGAAAGATTTAAAGAATGTTTTATGAAACTGTGATTCATCCCATGCATGTATTTGTGCATGCACTGTTAAAAATAAAGCCTCCAATTAGAAGCTAAAGGCCTACATAGCATAGAAGAACCTTTTTACTCTCTAGTTCATTGGGAAACAAAACAAACAAACAAAAAACCTAGCAACTCAAAGAAGCCAGAAGGTGTCAAAATATCACAATTATGTAAACATTCTCTGTACTATACCCTTAATAAACATGCCAAAAATTGTGGTATAACACAACAAAACAAATCTTGAATAAATGTGAGTATACACAGGTTTTATCCACAGGTATATATATATATATATATATATATATATATATATATATATATATATATTGTCACGATTTGAACCTTCCATCGTCCTGTCATCACAAACTCTTGCACTACACATCATGGACTTCATCCCCCACAAGCCACTGCACCAATCACTGCTCAGACCTGCTCCTCGTGACCCACTGCACTGATTGCTGCACGCATCTGTTTCTCATCACACTGACTGTTCATAAACCACTCACACACACAGCTTCTTCGCGAAGTCTTGTATTGCCCCGGCTGCATTTCTGAGCGTTTCTTTCCGTGTTTGTTTTCCCGTGTTTTATTCCTGGACTCCTTCCCGTGTTTGATTCTCGCTGCCTGCCCCGACCATTCTGCCTGTGTTTGACTACGATTTCTGCCTGCCCCTTTGTGTTTGTTTGCCTGTACTATTAAATGCTGCATATGGATCCGCTCGTCTCAGACCATCATTGTGACATATATATATATATATATATATATTAGGGCTGTCAAGCGATTAAATTTTTTAATCGCGATTAATCGCATGGTTGTCATGAATTAACTCGCGATTAATCGCACATTTTTATCTGTTCTAAATGTACCTTAAATAAATACTTTTTAAAGTTTTTAATATACTAATCAACATGGGCATGGACAAATATGGGTGCTTTAAGCAAATATATGTGTATTATTAGTGAAACCATACTCGACATAGAAGATGAAGACTAGACATGTGTCAAAGGTCATAGATGTTTTTCAAATAACTTGTTCATGTCTATTCGACACATGGAAAAAAAGAACATAGAAATACCAGGTTCCCATTACTTATCTTTCTTTGCACTGAGCAATTTACTTACACATGCCTGTTCACATTATTTGCAGGACAGGGCAGCTCACTTCTTCTGAAAATGCAAAATCTACATTTATTATTACATTTGTTTGCCTCTCGGTGCCCACATACTGTAATTTGATGCAGCCAAGTTCTCAACAAAACTGTTTCCATTGTTATATTTTAGTGTTTCTGTTATCAGACAACCAAAGTAATATGAAATAATGACTGAAAAAAATCCTGAATTATGATCATGATTCAGTCGCTGAAAAGAATCATTTACCGGCATCTGGACATAAGCCACTATTCTCTGCATTATTATCGTTGTTTTTAACTTCCTGTTTGAATGCTTTCACAATCCTTGGACTTTTTAGGAGTTTACCCGTTTAAAGTTATGTGATTGCAAAAACCTGCTTCTTTTATTTTTTAAGGTATTGTTTTCGTTAAAATGTACTGATTCAAAAAGCCCGGTCTCATGAAAATGCGTACTAGTAGCACGATTTTCTGTTTCTATTTGGCGTGCTATTAATAAGCTGAAATTAACTTTGGCGTGCATATGATATGCATGTTTTTGACGTACATATAATACACCATTTTCTCTTGCATACTCGTATGTGGCTTTACGCATCAACTCCACAGCACCAATCCTAACGTAGACCGACTCCGCTTGCATTCATTCAATATGGCAGAAGTGCCGGTATGCACGAAAAAGTGCAAGTAAATACAGGATAAAATACAGAAGTGCCTGCGTACCGGCCCACTTCAAGCACTGGAAGCAACATAATATCTGGTTTAACTGAAAGTGCTGTTCCTCTGCCGCTCGCTGAACAGAGCAGACGCAGATATAAAGAGAGGGAGGTGCGCACGCATTGGGAGACCTCGCGCTCGTTCGGCAAAACCGGAGAGCCTCAGAAACTATATTAGGTTCATCCAATTATGTGTTTATGTATTGTTGCTAGACATTTTCGCTAGGTTGGCAACACTGTGCATCCATTTCTTTAACTATGGCAGTGGGTCAAACAGAAAATGCGCGCTGCATTAATCGTGCGTTAATAAAATTAGTGCCGTTAAAAACGAATTTGCGTTAACGCGTAATTAACACGTTAATTTTGACAGCCCTAATATATATATATATATATATATATACATATATATATATGCACATGTCCTGAAAATTTTCTTTGTCATTTATTTATTGAGAGAAATGATCCAGTATGACATAACTGTGTGTTGCAAAATTATGTGAATCTCTAGGATTCACTGTTAATTTGAAGGTGAAATAAGAGTTAGTTTCATTTAGTCGAATGACTATCAGGTGTCATTGCCTTCCCTGTTTTATTCGAAGGGATCTATCAAAGACTGATCATGCTTGTGGAAGTGAATAATAGCATGAAAAAGGAGATCAGAAGGATCTCAGAAAAAAAAAAGTTGTTGCTCATGAGGCTGGAAAAGGTTACAGAACCACCTCCAATGATTTTGGACTCCACAAATTCACAGTCAGACAGACTGTGTACAAATGGAGGACATTCAAGACCACTGTTACCCTCCCAAGGAATGGTCAACCAACAAAGATCATTCCAAAAGCAAGATGTGTAATAGTCACATTGACTAATATTAATGTTCATGAGTCCAACATCAGGAGAACACTGAACAGCCATGGTATACTTGATAGAGCTGAGCTGCAAGGGGAAAAAAAAGCCACTGCTCTCCTAAAAGAACATCGCTGCCTGTCTGCAGTTTGCTAAAGATCATATGGACAAGCCAGAGTACTACTGGAGAAATGTTTTGTGGACTGAAGGATTACAAATTTAAGAAGCTGTTAAATATTTGTTGATCCTACATTGTATTTAGCATTTATGGTAAATATGAGGATATCAGACAAATTACTCTCTCAAGCAAAGTTTGTAGCCAGAGGTTCCTACCAGCTCCTGTTCTCTTGCAGTTCCTGAACAGGTTTCACAAGTTAAGTGTGAATTCTAAGATCAAGGTACAGCTTGCCTTTCACTGCATGAAAAAGGGGGTTTTCGTCAGTAAACGACACTGTGAATTGTCGCAGAAGTTTCAGGTTAACGGCTGTTCACAGGAATGTGGAGTTAGCACAGATAATTGTCGGGAACTGCCAAAAATTGATGTGGAAGGCCCCCCCCCATGATTCATGTCACCTTGGCCTGGGTGTAGCTTTTATATGTAAATGATTACTGAAGCTATACAAATGCAAACCAGGGTAAGGGGGGTGGCTTGAGACTCTCTGATCTAGAGTTTGCTTACCTGTTTCTTTGTCTTATACTGTGTCGTGTCCCAACTACACATAACGCCCCGACGTGCAATAAAATTATATTTTTCATGTTACACAGTTTTTAAACACATATCATTTAATCCTGATATCTTAATCCTTAAATAAATAAATAAATAAATATCTTAATCCTGTAAATAAAGCTGTAAGGGTGTACTTTAAGCCTTTAAGTCTAACTATAACTAGAAAACATTTTGGTAAACAGCTAAAATATCAAAATGTGCTTATTTTATAGACCAAACTGTATTTAAAAGTAGTTTGTACAAATGTGGATTTTCCTTATTTTAGCTTTTTACCTAAATGTGTACACACAAATGTTAATATCCCCTATAAAAAAATATCTATCTATCTATATATCTATATATCTATCTATATATATATATATATATATATATATACATATACATGCACGCACGCACACATATATAGATGAAATATAGAGAAAATATAGTTTTTGGTATATTGATATTTTCTAGACAAATATACCAACAACTATATTTTCTTTTCAGTAATGAAAGCCAAGTCAGGCCAAGCAAATTAAAGAACAAAAAAAATACTTTTATTGCACACAATTTACAAAAAGCAAATGATCACTTAAAAAATATTAGAACATTTCAGACCTCAACCACTGTTACATAGTGGCATGACTATAGTAACTTTTTCTGTTGTTTTACATAATTGCATCGTGGATGTATTTGACACACATCGTCCAGCAATGCGCTCAACAGGGAGAAATGATGCTGGGTATTGTATTCGCCATTGTAAGCAGCGAATAAAATCTAAACGGCGACGTAAAAATGAAAGCAGAAAGCAAATTACAAAAAAGCAGAACGTCTTCATCTAAATGTTTTGGATTCCGCGCTTTGGTTCATGACCTCGTCTGTGATTGGACAAATCGATCACGTCACGTTCATGAACTCGTCTGTGATTGGACAAATCGGCCACGTGACCGTGCCCTAGAACCTGATTGGCCGAGACGCGTCACATTCGCGTGGATGTAACCAGGAAGCGCCCGGAGAACTTTAAACAGTTGACGCACTAAAAACATGTCTTGTATTTCTGGAAAATGGACCTCTCCAAACCAAAAAGAAAAAGAAAAGGACAGAGTCATTATTGTGAACACTGTGACAACGAACTGTTCAGTCTATGGAAGATCGACTGACTCAACTTGAGTCAAACGGCTGCTCGACAGAGGGAATGAAGAGGAAGAGGCGGCTGCACAATCCTAAAATCGCGGTAAGTTTGAATCCTTCTTCATTCGAATTAAATTCACTGCTTTCATTGTAATGATCAGTTTTGTAACAAATAATTTTTAATTGTATTTTATAGGAGGCAGTCTGTCGGCTACACAACTCTGAGGCAAACTGTAGGCATTATGACCTGGAACAAGGGTACAGATAAAAGATATAATCTATCATGCATTTTGATATTTCTAAAGCAAGACATGTTGTTTTAACTCAGTACTTTTTGCCTCCACAGATTAAGCTCACCATATAATGAGACTGTTAGCTAATATTTAGTGGGAGCATTGTCCATAAGCCCGGAATTGCGCACTGAAGGCCTAGATAGTAATGACTTTGTTGGTAAGTACTTTTCACTGTTATTTAATTTTTACATTTTGTTGTCACCACATTTTGTTAATTATTTGTGTACTTATGCTGGGCTGATTTTTGTTTTTAACAAACCCATTCACTTGTTTCTAGTTGCCTGCAAGACATATTATGAGACTGTGCACAGAAATTTCCGGCCGCAGCTAATAAGACCTCAGACCTAAGTCGCCAGAGGAGGAAGCGGGTAAGAGAGATTAGAATTAAATTCTAATTAATGGAAAAGGCTTTAATTATTTTCCATTAGTATGAATTGTAATGCTGTACATATTACTTATTTTATGTAACAACTTGTTTTCAGCTCTTGGAGGCGAGGCAAAGTGTACTTGCTGCGGACGAAGTGGACTTCTGGAGGGGAATCACAGCGGACATGATGTCAAATGAACAAGATGGTGCCGTTGATGGAATCTCGGGGTGGATTGTGAGACCTCCATCATTCCGCAGCCAAGAACTCAGCAATTTGTGTGCTAGGCTGCAGGCTAGACTTGAAGCCAGTTCAAAGTTTGCAGCACTGCATCAACCACGTCTAACAACTGGTTGTCTGTCTAACAGAAAGCCACCAAATACATACGACACAGAGGCAACCAAAAGACATTTTACAACTAATGTGATGCCGTGAAAACAATCTCTGGCTACGTTTTGTTTATTTTGCTTTTGTAATAAAACTACATTTTATCAACATGTCTCTCCAAAATGTCTGTTGTCCTTCTCTAATAGCTTTTATATATTAGTTGTAATATCTTTGACAATTAAAAATTTTATTATAATCTTTAAAGATTAATAAAGATATATATATATATATATATATATATATATATATATATATATATATATATACACACACAAACTAAGGGGTGGGGTTTACACAAAACTGTATTATAATTGGCCAGACTGACCAATGACAACACATGTCTCAGCCAGTCACAGTGGTCATTCTATGTTGAAAGTTGTGCTTTCAACCAATAGGTACTGTCGAAAATCCAAGGTGGTTTCATTCATATGCTAATTTGATTTCGCACCTTGTACCTCCACAAACACCTCCCCTCCCCACAAACCCATGGTCTGTTTCTGACTGTTTCTGTCAGCCGTGAACGGGAACTTCCCAGACTGTGAATTGTCGATTACTGCCGGTGATTAGAGAAGTCACCAGACATTCACAGGGACGTAAATCTGCCTTTTCATGCAGTGTTTGTCTCTATGATAATGTGAAGGTATAGGCAATACTGTCAGACTGATTGGATTAGCACCTATGCCTTTGAATGACACTGTTATGATAATGAGATCAGGGCTGGGGGAACTCTGGTAATGGGTTGATTCCTGTATTGCATTTGCATGCTTTGTTTATATTGTCTCCACCTCTATGTAATCCTCACCCTGGAAAGGTATATAAACTGAAATGTATATGCCTTAGTCAGACGACTTTTTGATGACTGCAGCGACGAACAGCTCGTATCTCAATAAAGAGAAACTTCTGCTTCAAGATATCCAAACGTCTCCTGGTCTCTAAGAAAAAGTTCACAACAGGACGGATGAGACCAAAATAGAACCTTTTGGTTTAATTGAGAAGCATGATATGCACATGTCCTGAAAATTTTCTTTGTCATTTATTTATTGAGAGAAATGGTCCAGTATGACATAACTGTGTGTTGCAAAATTATGTGAATCTCTAGGATTCGCTGTTAATTTGAAGGTGAAATAAGAGTTAGTTTCATTTAGTCGAATGACTATCAGGTGTCATTGCCTTCCCTGTTTTATTCGAAGGGATCTATCAAAGACTGATCAAGCTTGTGGAAGTGAAAAATAGCATGAAAAAGGAGATCAGAAGGATCTCAGAAAAAAAGTTGTTGCTCATGAGGGTGGAAAAGGTTACAAAACCACCTCCAATGATTTTGGACTCCACAAATTCACAGTCAGACAGACTGTGTACAAATGGAGGACATTCAAGACCACTGTTACCCTCCCAAGGAATGGTCAACCAACAAAGATCATTCCAAAAGCAAGATGTGTAATAGTCACATTGACTAATATTAATGTTCACGAGTCCAACATCAAGAGAACACTGAACAACCATGGTATACTTGACAGAGTTGAGTTGCAAGAAAAAAAAAAAGCCACTGCTCCCCTAAAAGAACATCGCTGCCTGTCTGCAGTTTGCTAAAGATCATATGGACAAGCCAGAGTACTATTGGAGAAATGTTTTGTGGATGGATGAGACCAAAATAGAACCTTTTGGTTTAAATGAGAAGCATGATGTTTGGAGAAAGGAAAATCGAAGATAAGAACCTTATCCCATCTGTGAAACGTGGTAGTGGAACAATAAATTCTGAATTATACCAGCAAATTCTAAAGAAGAATGTCAAGAAATTTATCTCAAGAGAAAGTGGGCCATGCAGCAAGACAACAACCCAGAGTAAACAAGTTGTTTTAACAAAGAATGGTTAAATTTAACAAGGTAAAAAAGAGTGTTTTTTACACTACCATTGAGAAATTTTAACCAAAGTATGTTACAGACTTCTCATTAAGACCCTAAAAATTATATATCAACTATATCAACATCCGATGAACCCTTTAATAAATTATTCATCCACAAACACTTTGACTAACTGCCACCTACTGGCAGTTTCAGTTTCATTTTTTAAGTATAAATTGAGTCATTTAAATTATCTGCATTTATATATTCAAAACTATATATTTAAAACATTAACCTCATAACATTGTTATTATGAAATGCATTAATTCCACCTTGTCACAAATTCTGTAAATATTTCATAATGCCATATTTGAGCTCTTCTGTGCTATGCAAAAATGAATTGTTGATGCTGATTTCATTTGACTGGTAACTTATTCAGCCTGATAGTATCTTATTATTTTAAATGTATTGTTTAATTATATTTTTTTGATAAGTTTATATATATATATATATTTTTTTTTTTTTTTTTTTGCACAAAAGATGACATTCATTAATAAAGTTAGAAAAATGGCATTAACAAATCTTTAAGGAGTCAAATATCACCTTATAATAGAAAGGTTCATTTCTGTCAAACAGGCCAATTAGAGACTTTTTTTTTTAATTAAACACAGTGGGTCATTAATAATGTTTACATGCAAAATATTAAGACAGGTGCCTGTCTTAATATACAAGAAGGTATAAACAACATATGAAATACGTTTTTATAGATAAAAAAAAAAAAAGTTTTATAATTAATTACATTGGAAAGGTAATCTAAAACCTAGAGTCCCCCCAGTAAATTTTGGCCATTTCCACCACTGCATGTATCTAAACATTAACGTAACAGGATTTGCCTGAACTTAAAATGTGCACATCGTCCCAGTGTGGTCCACCAAATGTCTTCACAGTAATTCAGATGCCTGGCATCACTCCAGCAACACTTGGAATAAAATCTGAAAAAATAAACATCCCATTCTAAATACCTCTGTTCTCACTGCAGTCAGTGCTAAGCTAGAGTGGATGTAAGGTAATGAACTGTGTCTTAAAGGAAAATCATTGGGGAGAAAAATGGATGTACACAGGCTTGAGTAATCACTTTAAAGGAAGTTTAGTGCTACCCCTGAGACAAGCACAGCGCAGTGATCAAATACGGCACAAAACAACCTTAATTTTTTTTTCCACTACTTAAAATAAATCATTAAGGGAAAAAAAATTATATATATTTATGCTATAAAAGTATCTTTATAGCATACAGCTAATGAAATTATTTTTGCAACCAACACATACATGACAAATATTTCATTTTATTACACGGCTCTTTGGAATGCTTGATTCTGATTGGTCAGTTGAGACATTTGCAGGTTCGTTCTTTTCAAATAATCACCTTTCCAAAGTAATAACGCATAGCCGGTACTATTTGTATGTTTAAAATCCCTCCGTGCAAACAAAGATTACCGTTTGGCGCCATCTTGTGACAAACACTGGACAACCACAATTAACAATGGAAAATTTCGACATTAATCTATTTAAATTGTCTTACTAACGTACATAGTTTGAATGTTAGTCACGTGGTACTATATCGTTTCGCGGAAGGATAAAAATGTTAATTTAAAACAAATATGCCAATAAAAGGTTTCAAATTCATATTCATGTTCAGTTTTTTTCCTTTTGTGGCAAGTAGCCGTGTAATAAGCGGGATAATGTACAGGCAGCCTGTAGTTATCGCGAAATAAGCCTGATCCTGATCACACTGTCGGGGCTTATTTCTGCGATAACTACCGGCTGCCTGTACATTATCCCTTACATATTTTAGTAGATGCTGTAATTACACCAACTGTATCAATGAAACAATTTGCACTAAATGCACAATGTCTCATGTCAGCCTGTACTTAAAAGCAGCCCTGTAAGAATCATAGAAAGGAAATACATAAGACTACAGGTTACTTTCCCTTTGTAGACTGTGCCAAATAACATCTAAGCAGTGTTGTTTTCGTCAACGATGACGTTGACGCCACTTTTTTTTTCATGACGATAACGAGACGATGACGAGATAAAAATGGCTTGTTGATGACTAAAACATGACGAGACGTGTGTGAGTTTTCGTTGACGAGACGAGAATAGACGAAAATGTTAGTGGGTGGTCCGTCAGACGTTTAAAATGCATGACATTTCCGCTTATTGTGCATGCCAATTAAAACTTAAAAAGTATCTGACGCTATGGCAAGCCGTTTTAGCATTAAAAACTCTTTGCTATACTAGTATGGCAAGCCGTTTTAGCATTCCATCCTTTTTTGTCTTTTATGTTCTAAAACATTCCTTCATTATTGTAATTATTGGTGAAAATAGTCGATCCGGAAGCTCACATTGTGTTGAACTATAGATCTGCTATTTTCAGAACTTATAAGTGACACTACCCAACAGCAAAATACTTACTGACCTACATTAATTTGTTAAAAGACTACTTTTTTCCCTTTTTTTGACTAAAACTAGACTAAAACCTTTTTTACTTTTCGTCGACTAAAACTAGACTAAAACCTTTTTGACTTTTCGTCGACTAAAATTGGACTAAAACTATCACATATAGAAGTGACTAAAATTTGACTAAAACTAAGAAGCATTTTAGTCCAAAAGACTAAGACTAAGACTAAATCTAAGATGGTTGTCAAAAACAACACTGCATCTAAGGGCTAAGACTTTGTGAGAGTATAAGAAAATTCCCTCAAATGTGTTAGAATTTAATTGTTCACTCACCCATAACTCGTAATCTCTCTGCACCAACTACCACCTCATGGTCGTCAGCAGAGAAGAGCAGCTTTCCTGCACTTGATTTTACCTCCAGCATTTTGCCTCTTGCGTGAACTCCATGAGAACCTGCCAAAAAATATCGATTTTTTAAATTGCATTTCCATGTATAGTCTAAAAACAAGTTTAATTTAAGAAATATTTTCCGACATATCCAGTTAAACAAATAGCAAGTAATTAAGTATAAGCCTATTGGTCTAATCTGACACATACAAGCTTGTAATGCCTAATGTCTATTTCTGACCAGCTTGTACACAGACACTTTTGAAATCAGTTAATGAAACACATACTTGTTCTTACACTTTAATTTTGTTTTGTATACAGTTGTTCTAACACCGTAATTCAAGTGAAAGTCAGTTAACTAGTCCATTTAAGGCAAAATTACTTTCATTAAAATACGGCCTTGCTATTACGCTATTAACCAGGACTTAATAGTACATGCATCTATGCACATGCAATTACTGCGGTGTAATGAAGTCTCTAGTCACAGTTATAAAGGCTACATCATGAGAGAGATGAGACTAACAGCCTGGCTATCAAAGAACCCTTTAACTTATTCAAAATAGTCATTTAACCATCTGTCCCATAAAGACTAACATTAGCGGCCTGGATTCATTTTCCTTCCGTGAACGGACTGGCCCAAAGTTGCCTCTTGAGCTCAGTGAATATTTCATTTCATGCTATCTACTCTAATATAAACACCCACATATGGGGGTGAGAAATCTTCATTCCAATTTATAATCTGCAAAATTGTGGTGAGCAAGACTATTGTAATTATCACAAAGAGGTTGCAGGAGTGTTTTAAATGTTTCTTACCATACACTCTTAAAAATAAAAGTGCTTTAAAAGGTTCTTCACAGTGATGCCATAGAAGAACCATTTTTAGTTCCACAAAGAACCAGTCAAAGTTTCTTTAAAGAACCATTTCTTTCTTACCTTTTCATAAAGAACCTTCTTTTGCCACAAAGAACCTTTTGTGAAACAGAAAGGTTCTTCAGATGTTTTTTTATGGAACCATTTAGACAAAAAAAAAAAAAGGTTCTTCTATAAGCATTGTGAAGCACCTTTATTTTTAAGAGTGTAAGAATGTTTGTATCTGTGTACTTACCAGCAATGAGTTGAGATACTAATTGCTTCTTCTCATTGAGGATGTTGACAGACACGTTCTTAGAAGACTGCAGGAACAATGGGCTTCCCTGTCATGAGAAAGAAAGAAAGAAAAAATCTTAATAAACAAATAATAATTATGTATACATATATAAAAGCTACAGTCTCTGAAAATAAGTCTTAATATTGTATAGTCTTGTTTTATCAGGTGAATTTATCTTGTTTTAAGGCTGTTTAGATATTTTAACTGAAAAAAAAAAGACAAGGATACTCACTAAAAATAATTTTGCAGTGTTATAACCACACATTCTTCTCTGAGATTTTAAAGGAAAGCAAGTGCACAAAATGGTAAGCATTTGTGAAGTCTCCCCTCAGGCACGGTACTGTGCAAACACTTGGTAAAGATTTCTCTCTATGCTTAGGGACTGATCATAAATGAACACAGCATGCATGTCTGGGTTGATTTAAGTGTTAAGCAGATGGTTTCCTCTAAGAATTGTGCTTTTAAAAACAGCAAAATTCAAGGCAGCCATCTGTATACAGCTGAAAATAGTCAACAAAAAAAATGAAACTGCATAAAAGTCTTTCGTAGTAGCGGTTAGGCAAGATACAGATATCTGTCATAATCATTACAACAATAATTCATGCTCCAGTTGACTTAATTAAAGATAATATTGTGCTGCATATTAAAAGCTGAAGATATGTCTATAATGTAAATTATGCATTGTAGTTTTACTGCTTTGTTTTCACTCAAGCGTAAAATGCTTCCTTTGTTGATGTTCTTTATTATTGTGAGAACAGCTGGTTCCCTTCCGGGAACTCGAGCTGCGTCATTCAACGCTTTGGGGATCGACATTGGCGAGCCGCACTCTGAGTCATAGTCTAACAACCAATCGGATGACGGGAGTGACGTCACAGGCGCGTTGACGTCAGCGACCAGGAAGTATAAAGCACGTGCGTTTGAAGCCGGCGGCAGCTTTTGTCATTCAGCGAGAGCGCTCTGTGTTGTCTGTCTGAACATACTGCTGTTTTTCGGTACCAGTTTGTACCAATTTATTTTGAGCAGTATGTCGTCTAAAAAGGGGGGAAAGAGATCTTTTATGAAAGAGAGAGCGGTTGAGCAGCCACATAGACGGTGTGTCCCTCCCTGCCAAAGATTCATTGTTGGCAGGGATACACACGATCTATGTGTGGTCTGCTTGGGAGCATGCTAGGTCAGCCCTTGAGGGGGCTGGCTGCCCGCAGTGCGAGCGTCTGCCGCTGCGGGTGCTCCGCTCCCGGAAAGCCATCTTCGAGGAGGGGGCTTTCACTAGCGTTCCTCGCGGGTCTGGCCCCGCTTCCGCCGAGGCGGAGCGGCAGCTGCACTCGTGGGGATCGCAGCTTGATCTACTAGAGGGAGTTGAGACGGGTGAACCCCTATCTCTCTCCTCACCTAGTGGATCGATCGACCTCCTTTTGGATGAGGAAGCCCGCGCTGCGGTTCCTTCCCTCCAAGAGGAGGAGTCAACGCTCCATCTGTCTTCCTCCGAGGAGGTTGACGTTGAGAGCATTGCTGAACCCCAACCGCCCCCCCGTTCGCCCCAGTATGAGGAGCTGGTAGAGGTGCTGACAAATGCGGTGGCCAAATTCAACATCAGTTGGCCAGCTGCCCAGTCAAATGAACCGCAAGGAAGTAGGCTCGATGAGCGCTTCCTGCGGGCGAAGTCAGCACCTCCCAAACGGAGCCTTCCTTTTTTCCCAGATCTCCATAAAGAGATCGCGAGATCATGGGAAAAAACGTACTCTTCTCGCCTTTTCTCCCCCTCCTCTGATTACTACGGTAATGTGGGGGGGATGGAGGAGTACGGTTATAAGGCGATGCCCCAGGTCGAGCAGACACTAGCGAGCTATCTGTCTCCCGGCCTGGCATCGTCTTTGAAGGCTCCGTCCTTGCCCACCAAGCCGTTAAAGGTTACATCTGGTTTAATGGGCAAGGCGTACACGGCGGCAGGTCAGGCTGGTGCATGTCTCCACACCATGTCTGTTCTCCAGGCATACCAGGCCGACCTGCTAAAGGAGTTTAGCAACGGCGAGGAGGTCAGCATCACAGAGATGCGCCGCACAGCAGATCTAGCTCTCCGCGCCACCAGGGAGACCGCTTGCGCCATCGGGCGGTCTATGGCAGCCCTGGTGGCCGAGGAGAGGCATCTCTGGCTGACCCTGTCCGACATGAAAGAGAAGGACAGGGTCACGCTCCTGGATGCCCCCCTGCATCCTACCGGCCTCTTCGGTGACTCTGTTGACACAGTTGTCAGCAGGCACCAGGAGGCCCGCAAGCAGGCGGCGGCGTTCCAGAGGTACCTCCCTCGCCGTGTTTACTCCTCTGGGGCTGCTGGACGGGAGCAGCCCCAGCCGTGTATGAGCTCCTCATACCGGGAGGCGCAAAAGAGGAGTGTTGCTACCCGTACCCCTCCGGCAAGACCTAGAGGGCGGGCTCAGCAACACTCTAAGCCGGGGGCCTCCAAGACGAGGCCGGACCTGAGGGTCGTCCTCCAGTCAAAGAGGGCCTCGGCTAAACGGCCCTGACGGTTTTGGCTCAGGGCCAATGAGGGCAGCCCCTCTCGGGGAGTTAGGTGCCTCACCGCCATTTACGGTGACCACCCCTCCTCGGGGCCCTCAGGAGATTCGTCAGCTAACCCTGCCAGTGTTACAGGGCGCGGCAATCTCCCGCAAACACCATTCTCTGGTCTTTCTGCCCGGAAACATAGCGGAACTAGAGAGTTCGCTACCCCCACGGGGGTCCGCAGAGCGTTTAACCCTCTGGGGCCTGAGGGTGTTTTGAGGCCCTGAAGAAGTTTGACATGCCCTGACATTTGTTGTTTTTTCAGTATCTTAAAAACATTTTAATGGATCAAGTCTGATTACATTGTAATCAGCACATATTGGGCTACAATAATATGTAAGCAACATTAATGTACATGGTTGTGTTTTTGAGAAAACTACGTTTATGCGTGGCTAGTGAAAAACTAAAGTTTTGAAGTCACTGAAATAAGGCCATGAAGCACATATAGGACATTTCTTTACAAGACTTTTGATAATTGGATGTCGTAGGCTAGAATTTTATCAACCAAATGATGTGAAAATCATCTCGTTCACTCGTTCAGAAAAAACAATATATTGATGTAAATTTTCTAAAACATGTTTTGTGATCGAAAGGGATTATTCATAGGTGTGGCAATGGCCTATGAATATTTAGCAATTCACACCTGAAAGACAAAAGGGCCCTCCCTAATGGCCCCATCAATGACTGACTTGACTAGCAGAAGAAGAAACAATGTGAGAAGATTAAAAAAAATCGTTTTTTAGATTATTTGTATTTTATTTACAACACAGTATAATCAAAACATACATAATGAAGGTCAAAGACACAATATTGAACTCCCTCATCTAACCACACAGATGTGCACAGACTTTGTGGCATTTCTGAGAACTTTTTCTGAATTCAGTTCAACAAATAAAACAAGTAAATCTTACCTGATATTAAAGTGTGAGCACTTTAAATATCTGTATTTGTACTGTATTTTTATCTGTATCATCTGAAGTTTGTACAGCGCTCTCAGAGGAAAACAGTTTGAAGAGACTCAAGGAAAGGACAGCAAGATTCATCTGTTGAGCAGGTTTCTGAGCACTAAAAACAACAAAAGCAAAACATCTGTGAGCCTATTCATATTAGGAGCATCTATAATAAATAAATACACACAAACACACACTACCAGGCAAAGGTTTGGACACACTTCCCTTTACAGGGGAATAACTGGTATATAGTATATAGTCATAGATTCTAGCATTTGTACTAATGTAAAAAAGGACATGTAATATCTGAGAAACTAATAATTATTGTTTAGCACTATATTACGAATAAACGTGATGTAAACATACATTCAGTGTAAACACTCATATTACTTTTACACCCTACTGTTATACAATAAAATAAATAAATATGATCTTGCATCTTACATAAACATATTGTCATAAATGCATCTTACAGTCATAAACGCATCGTTTTCTAAAACATAAAAAATATCCTGGCATAATTAGAGATGCAATGCAATCAAACGTACTTCATAATGTTTCATTATGTATATAGTCAGGAATTATAGTTTGGAATAAGTCTAACTAGTAAAATGTGTACACGTTTCGTCAAAGTAAATAACAGCGAAAGCAAGTAGGAAAATGAAAGTAAGACTTACTCATGTAAATGTCTCCTCCTGCTGGGTTTGCGTCACATCACGTCCTTCTTATGATTGAGGTAAATATAAGTCTTATTCCTCACATCATGTCTTCGTTTCAGAAACGAACTGTAACCAAGATGAACTTGAAAAGACGTGTTTCTTTGTTTGCGGTGATGTGGCAGTTTCCTTGCCGCGCTTGTAGCACATGGCTAATTTAAATATCAATCGTTCTTCGCACGTGGGCGTGATCTCATTAGATATAATCAGTTGCAACTGGATAGACTAGACATACCTTTTGTTTCATATGGATTACTTTATTACAGAATATTTGTTTTCGCTAAAACTTACTTCGTTTAAAAGCATACATATCAAGCTTTCTGTAGATACCACTCTTCTGTTTGTGTGCTGAGTATTCACCGAGTTTGAATGATTTAAGTGACGCATTTCTAAAAGCAGGTCGCGGAGACAGAGAAAACAGAAATCAACCTGTTTGTTTTCTTTATTCTATAAAAAAAGCACAGCGTTCTTTTGCTCTTGTTAGTGTGCACAAATAAAACTACACACTTAACAGCTTCCAATGATGTATAGCTCTAATTTGTATGCCTGAAACCGACAAAGTATTTTTAGTGTCTTTTGCACTGATCTTAAAAAAAGTAGGTTGGTCACGCCGGCATGACCGTCGGCCCCAGAGGGTTAATTCAGGTGCATCCTGCCAGTTCGCTGTTACAGGTCACCAAATCAGCTCCTCAAATAAATCCAGAAACCAGTCTCGAGAGGCTGGTTCCCTTAGTAGAATTTCTGGCAGCATGGAAACTACTGCCAAATGTTTCTACGTGGGTCCTGCGCACTGTAGAGAAAGGTTATTGCATTCAATTCGGCGCCAAGCCGCCACCTTTCAGCGGGGTATTTCCAACCCTTGTGAACCCCGAGCAAGGTCTGGTAATGGAACAGGAAGTGAAAACTCTTCTGAGGAAGGAGGCCATCGAGGTGGTCCCTCCTCAAGACAGAGAATCCGGGTTCTACAGCCGGTACTTCATCGTTCCCAAGAAGGATGGGGGGCTGCGGCCCATTCTAGATCTCAGACAGCTAAACCTCTCAGTCAGAAAGCTGAAGTTCAAAATGTTGACTGTCAGACATGTCGTGTCTCAAATCAGGTCCGAGGACTGGTTTGTCACGATAGATCTAAAAGACGCATATTTTCACGTCTCCATCCTTCCTCAACAAAGGAAGTTTCTCAGGTTCGCTTTCAGGGGCAAAGCTTACCAATACAGAGTTCTTCCGTTCGGCCTAGCACTCTTACCCCGAACTTTCACGAAGTGTGTGGATGCTGCTCTGGCTCCTCTGCGACTCCAGGGCACCCGCATACTCAACTACATAGACGACTGGCTGATCCTAGCCAGCTCAGAACAGTTAGCGGTCCAACATCGAGATGTTGTTCTTGCTCACATGGAAAAGCTGGGGTTGAGCCCTTAGAAGAGGTCTCTGATCGCATGCTTACTTTAAAGACAGCGCTGCTGCTTGCTCTTACCTCTCTTAAGAGAGTTGGGGACCTGCAGGCCCTTTCGGTGGCCCCTTCATATATTGACTTTGCGCCTAGGTTGGCCAAAGCATTTCTCTACCCAAGAGCTGGGTATGTTCCTAAGGTCCCGTCTTCAACACCACAGCCGATCACGCTTCAAGCGTTTTATCCTCCTCCATTCGTGGAGCACGACCATCGGAAGTATAACCTAATGTGTCCAGTAAGAGCACTAGACACATACGTCCACAGAGCTGCCATGTGGCGTAAATCAGAGCAACTCTTTGTTTGTTACGGCCCCCCTAAGAGGGGGTGCCCGGCTTCAAAGCCCACTATCAGTAAATGGATCGTTGATGCCATTTCTACTGCCTACGAGTCCTCTGGTCTCCCATCTCCGTTGGGAGTCAAGGCTCACTCTACTCGAGGTTTATCTGCCTCTAAAGCTCTGATGGCAGGTGTCCCTATCCAGGACATCTGCAGTGCGGCGGGTTGGTCCTCACCTTTAACGTTCGTCAGGTTTTACGAACATGACCTCAGAGCCACTCCTGGCTCGTTTGTCCTCTCGCCCTAGCAATAAGGCTAGGCCCAGAGTTCAAAATAAGGTGCATTCCTTCTATCAAGGAAAGTATGTTTTACCCCTTTCGGTCTGGCAATTTCCCCAGACAAAGGTGTATTACTTGTGTCCTGGCACCCAAAACTACCAGGCACTCCTTATCCCTCAGTGTTCTGGCTGTGTCCTGACTGAGGTGGACTGTTTCTCTCAGAACTATAGAATGTTTACTCCTCCTGGTCTGGCAGTTCCCCAGACAGGAGATGCATTCCTACCCTCTTGGCCTGGCAGTTTCCCAGGCAAGTGGTGTGTTACTTCTCCTCGTGCGCCTGAGGGCCGAGGTACATATTTATCCCTCTTGCCTGGTGGTTGTCACAGACAGAGATGTATTGTTACTCGCGTCCTGGCAATTTCCCCAGGCGGAGCCATTCCAGTGTCCTGGCAAGTTCACCAGGCACTACTTGTGTCCCTCTTGTTCTGGCTGTTCCCAGACAAAGGACTACTACTCTCTCCTCGTGTGCCTGAGGGCGAGGTATATTTATCTCCCTCTTGTCTGGTGGTTGTCACAGACAGAGATGTATTGTTACCTGTGTCCTGGCAATTTCCCCAGGCGGAGCCATTCCAGTGTCCTGGCAAGTTCACCAGGCATTACTTGTGTCCCTCTTGTTCTGGCTGTCCCCAGACAAAGGACTACTACTTTCTCCTCGTGTGCCTGTGGGCCGAGGCATATTTATCTCCCTCTTGTCTGGTGGTTGTCACAGACAGAGATGTATTGTTACTCGCGTCCTGGCAATTTCCCCAGGCGGAGCCATTCCAGTGTCCTGGCAAGTTCACCAGGCACTACTTGTGTCCCTCTTGTTCTGGCCGTTCGCAGACAAAGGACTGCTACTCTCTCCTCATGTGCCTGAGGGCCTAGGTTAATATATATATATATATATATCCCTCTTGTATGGTGCTTGTCACAGACAGAAATGTATTACCACTCGCGTCCTGGCAATTCCCCCAGGCGGAGCCATTCCAGTGTCCTGGCAAGTTCACAAGGCACTACTTGTGTCCCTCTTGTTCTGGGTGCGCCCAGACAAAGGACTACTACTTTCTCCTCGTGCGCCTGAGGGCCGAGGTTCATATATATATCCCTCTTGTCTGGTGGGTGTCACAGAGAGATATGTATTACCACTCGCGTCCTGGCAATTTCCCAGGCGGAGCCATTCCAGTGTCCTGGCAAGTTCACCAGGCACTACTTGTGTCCCTCTTGTTCTGGGTGCGCCCAGACAAAGGACTACTACCTTCTCCTCGTGTGCCCGAGGGCCGAGGTACATTTATCTCCCTCTTGTCTGGTGGTTGCCACAGACAGAGATGTATTACCACTCGCGTCCTGGCAATTTCCCCAGGCGGAGATTTGTTCCTGTGTTCTGGCAAGGTTCACCAGACACAACTCTTTCCACCCTTGTCCTAGCAGACACTAGGCAGGGATTTGGAATTATGGGGGCGTGGATATCTCGTTCCCCAAAGCGTTGAATGACGCAGCTCGAGTTCCCGAAAGGGAACGTCTCAGGTTACGTATGTAACCCTGGTTCCCTGAGGCAACGAGACGCTGCGCCATGGACCATAATTCCCACATCCCTGCGGCGCTCACTTCATTCCTATGAGCTGCCGCCGGCTTCAAACGCACGTGCTTTACACTTCCTGGTCGCTGACGTCACCGCGCCTGTGACGTCACTCCCGTCATCCGATTGGTTGTTAGACTATGACTCAGAGTGCGGCTCGCCAATGGCGATCCCCAAAGCATTAAATGACGCAGCGTCTCGTTCCCTCAGGGAACCAGGGTTACATACGTAACCTGAGACGTTCCCTTTCAAAGGGAACATTGAACTGTGTCCTCTAGGGGTTGCTA
Source organism: Garra rufa (assembly GCF_049309525.1). Classification (NCBI taxonomy): domain Eukaryota; kingdom Metazoa; phylum Chordata; class Actinopteri; order Cypriniformes; family Cyprinidae; genus Garra; species Garra rufa. The sequence continues at coordinate 4,091,993 of NC_133379.1, forward strand.
TGGGGAATGCCTTCTGCGTGACTTGTGTCTGAAGCATACATCTAAAAACTACAATAGTATTGGCCGGTGACAGCCTATGGCGTCACTACCAGCACAACTAGTCTCTGCCGGCACGTCACTACACAACACAATATCCTCTTCTTTGTCTTTAAGGGACTGTTTTTGTTTGAAGCGAGTGCATCCTGGTAGGAACTATTTTCTTTCCTTTACTATGGCGAGAACTAGTAAAACAAATAAGAAGTGTGCAGATCCGTGTACTCATTTTATGACCCCTTATGACACACACAATCTTTGCTGACCCCTGTTCCCTGTTATCCTGAAGAGGCCATCAGGGGTCTGGCTTCTCCCGGCCTTCCTGTCTAGGCTGTTTCACGTTGAACTTGTCCATGCATCTAGAGAGTCTTTCGAGTGCTCAGGATTTCCCCCTCTTGCTGAGGGCTGAATTCTCCACTCCCTAGAGCTCCCTGGCTCAGCAACAGCAGCCTGGGAATCCCCTTTTTCCCTCCATGCTTTGCTGCCTCTTCAATCGTTTGAGTTCCCCTCTCGGCGGAGAGCTGTATGCTGCACTACATGAGCATAATGTTCCAGAGCCAGTCATTGTTGTGATAAGCAGGCTTGTTCCCCTCATATTTATGAATGAATGAATGAATGATGCATTTGTATAGCGCTTTCATGTGTATTTCCGTACACCCAAAGCGCTTTACAATCATATGGGGGATCTCTCCTCAACCACCACCACCAGTGTGTAGCATCCACTTGGATGATGCGTCAGCAGCCACAGTACAACGGCGCCAGTGCGCTCACCACACACCAGCTACAGGTGGAGAGGAGAGAGTGATATAGCCAATTTAATGGAAGGGGATTATTAGGAGGCCATGATTGACTAGGGCCAGTGGAGGGAATTTGGCCAGGACACCGGGGTTACACCCCTACTCTTTACGAGAAGTGCCATGGGATTTTTTGTGACCACAGAGAGTCAGGACCTCGGTTTAACGTCTCATCCGAAGGACGGTGCTTTTTACAGTATAGTGTCCCCATCACTATACTGGGGCATTAGGACCCACATAGACCACAGGGTGAGCACCCCCTGCTGGCCTCACTAACACCTCTTCCAACAGCAACCTAGTTTTCCCAGGAGGTCTCCCATCCAGGTACTGACCAGGCTCAGCCCTGCTTAGCTTCAGTGAGCAACCGATCTTGGGCTGCAGGGTGTTATACTGTGGTCGCACCGCTAGTGACGCGCCGGCAGTGACGAGTCGCATCGGTAGTGACATCATATGCTGTCGCCGGCCAATACTATTGTCGTTTTTGTTATGCTTCAGACACGAGTCACGCAGAAGGTGTTTCCCATAGCGACCCCTACAGGATGCAATTTCTTGTTTCCTTTCTCGGGGAACCATGGTTACATACGTAACCTGAAATGTTTTCCGGAAAAAATTTCAAAAACAGAAAAAGCTTATTGAGTAGTATATGAGGCTAATAAAGAGGAACACAAAGTTTTACTTGACACGTATCTATAATGTATCAAACCTTCAACAACAACAACAACAAGAAACTCTAAAACTTTTTTTTTTTCTGTAAACTGAATTTATTGTAGACACACGAGTGCAAAATATTGAACTAGGTAGTAAATGTTTACTTTCTGCTTTTAGAAATCTGATGAAATTATAGTCAGTCAGTTATTTTATATGCTTTATTTTAAGCATATTTTCCAGAAAACACTAGTATCCTTTGTATGTGGCAGTCAGTTAAGAATTTGCAGATCAATGGATTGGTAAATTCATGCTCATGTTGCTGTGATCTTATATGCCAAAAGCTGGTGGGTTACTGAGGGTACAGTCCTGTGCCTACAGCACTTTATGAGAATGTTCCTGAAATGTATCCTCTGCAACTTGCACTGAATTAAAGCATATGCAAATTATTATATGCAACAAAATTATAAAATATCTCAGGGAACATTTTATTAAATGCTGGTTGAACTTTTGCACATGATATTGCAGTACCAAACCTGCACATCATTCACTAACCACCCAGATCCAAAAATAAAAATTAAATTAATATGTTTCTAATTTCTAATTTATTTAGGAGCAGTTCTGTACACAGTTGTACATCTTTATAGTTACTCATATGTAAAATACATATTTATGAAAATTTATTTATTTATTTTTTTAAATATATATATGTTTAATAATGTGCATTTCAGCGTCTATTTAAACGTGAAAATGTACATTTGCTAAAACCACAATTTTTGCATGAATATTTATACGTTGGTTATGTTGGTTACTGTGCCTGGTGTCACCATTTTAGTGTGGTGATTGTCTGATTCTTAGTGTGAGTCACTGCAGTGGATGGGAGTTTCCTCTCATCACCAGTTCCATCAGGCCATTGCTATTCACCTCATCTCCTCTGCCTGTTTCTCTCTATCACTCTGTCTTTCACTCTCTCCAGCCTCACTCATGCTAGACAGATGAGATAACGCCATCACCCTACACATTATCAAGCCATCCATCCACTGCATCCTCACTGATATTATTACGCCTGGACATTGTGAGAAAGAAAGAATATATGTCCTCCTTACTATCGCACTGATAGGCCCTGACGTGCACTTACTGGTCTGGACTGGATTTCTTTGGCATACAGCGGCTGAAGGAATTCTGAATCGCCCTCCAGTTTCAGGCCTCTTTCTGTGATACGCAGGTTACCCATGCCGTCCTGCAGAAAGATTAAAAGAGAAAAAATAATAATAATGATAATCAGAGAATTCCAATATATGGTCTTAAAACAAAAGTTTATTGACAATGAAGAATTAAAATTAAAATGTATAAATTAATTTCATAATAAATGTCTAAATCAGGGGTTCCGTTCCAAGAACGTCGAGCTGCATCGAGACACTTTGGGAACGCCCCCTGCGTGACCACGCTCTGAATCAAGTGTATAATCCGTCCAATGGAATCGCATGACGTCACCGGCGTGATGACGTCACCGACCAGGAAGCTTAAAAGCACGTTCGGTGAAAACATCGCTAGCTTTCTGCCATTCAGCAAGCGCTCTGTGTCCTGTTACTCTCCGTTTTGTATGCAGAATTGCATGCCCTTTTATTTAGAGAGTAACAGTTTGTCTTGTGTACAATGTCTGTCTCTAAGGGTGAAAGTTATAAGCAGCAACATCACAGGCCCCTCAAGAGCTGATGCTGCATGCTCTGCTCCCATACAGACAACACACAAGCCGTGTGTATCCGGCTTGTGTGTTGTCTGTATGGGAGCGGAGCATGCAGCATCAGCCCTTGAGGGGGCTGGTTGCTTGCATTGTGAGCGCATGCCTTTGCGTGTGCTCCGCTCCCGGAAGGCTCTCTTCGAGAGGGGAGCCTTCACTAGCATTCCTCGCGGGTCTGGTCCCACTTCCGCCGAGGCGGAGTGGCGATTGCACTCGTGGGGATCGCAATTGGATCTGGTAGCAGGTATGGAGGCAGATCCATCGCCCGCTCACTGGGGTCGGAAGCCCGCTCTGCGGTTTCTTCCCCCCGGGGAGAGGGCGTGGCGCTACTCTTATCTTCCTCCGAGGAGGTGGATGTAGAGGGTGCCGATGAGGATTCACCCCCTCAATCTCCCCAGTATGAGAAGCTTTTAGAGGTGGTCACTCGCGCTGTTGCCACATTAAATCTTGAGTGGCCAGCCGAGAGACAAGCCGAACCGCAGAAAAGCAAGTTGGATGAGCGCTTTCTGCGGTCTCGGCCACCACCTCTGTGCCGAAGCCTTGCCTTTTTTCTCTGTGCCGAAGCCTTCCATTTTTTCTCTGTGCCGAAGCCTTACTCTTCGCGGCTCTACAGCCCCTCCGCTGTTCACTACGCTAATGTGCCGGGGCTGTCTGAGCATGCGTATAAGGCGATGCCCCGGGTGGAACAGACGCTTGCGAGCTATCTGTCCCCCGAAGCGGCATCGTCTTTGAAGGAACTTTGACTCTGGTGGGCAAAGGGTATGCGGCGGCAGGTCAGGCTGGTGCATGTCTGCACACCATGGGGGTGTTACAGGCATACCAAGCCGACCTGCTCAATGAGCTGGATGAAGGCGAGGGGGCTCGGCCTGAAGATATTGCCGAGCTCTGCAGAACAACTGATTTGTCTCTCCGTGCCACCAAGGAGACCACCCGCGCCATCGGCAGGTCTATGGCAGCCATGGTGGCTGCGGAGAGACACCTTTGGTTGACCCTGTCCAGAATTAAAGAGAAGGACAGGGTCTTCCTTATGGACGCCCCGTTTGTACCTTCGGGTCTGTTCGGCGCCGCCGTTGATTCGGTCGTCGACAGACACCAGGAGGCACGTCGTCAAGCGGCGGCGTTTCAGTGGTTCTTGCCTCGCCGTGCTCCAGCTCAGGGGGCTGCTGGATCTCAGCAGCCCCAGCCGCATACCAGCTCCTCATACAGGGAGGCCCAGAAACAGAGCGTCGCCTCCCGTGCGCCCCCCGTTGGGAGAGATCGTGGGTCTAGGCGGCACTCTGGGCCGGGCCCTTCTAAGCCCAAGACTGACCTGAGGGTGGTCTTGCAGGCTAAGAAGGGCTCGGCTAAAAGGCCCTGATGGTCGTGGCCCAGGGCCAATGAGGACAGCCCCCTCTGGGGAAGAGCGGTTAACACCTCATCATACGGTGCCCGTCTTTCCTCAGGGGATCGTCTCGCCAACCCTGCCACCCCTGGTGCTTCAGGGTGCAGCGGTCCCCGGTGAGCATACTTCTCGTCTACCACCCGTTATCGTAGCGGTACCGGGAAGCTCACGACCTCTACGGAGGTCCCTTCGACAGTTGGGTGTTTTCCTGCCGGTCCGCCGCTTCAGGACCCCATACCAGCTGTCTCTCTAACACCAGAGGTCAGCCTCGAGAGGCTGATTCCCTTAGTAGACTTTTCTGGCAGCGTGGAAACTTCTGCCGAATGTGTCTCAATGGGTCCTGCGCACTGTAGAAAGGGGTTATCGTATTCAGTTCGGTACTCCTCCTCCCAGCTTCAGCGGAGTTTTTCCCACTCTGGTGGGCCCCGAGCAGGCTCTGGTTATGGAACAGGAAGTAAACACTCTCCTGAGGAAGGAGGCCATCGAGGTGGTCCCTCCTCACGAACGACAGTCCGGGTTCTATAGCCAGTATGCTTGCTAAACCGTACAGTCATGTCACAGATCAGGTCCAAGAAATGGTTTGTGACGATAGATCTGAAGGACGCCTATTTTCATGTCTCCATCCTTCCTCATCACAGGAAGGTTCCTGAGGTTTGCTTTCGGGGGCGAAGCATACCAATATCGGGTTCTTCCTTTCGGCCTTGCACTCTCACCCCGCACTTTCACCAAGTGTGTGGATGCAGCTCTGGCTCCTCTGCGACTCCAAGGCATCTGCATACTAAACTATATCGACGACTGGCTGATTTTGGCCCAGTCTCATCAGATGGCGGTTCAACATCAAGATGTTGTTCTGTCACACATGAAAGTGCTAGGGTTAAGACTAAACACCAAGAAAAGTGTGCTTTCTCCAGCTCAGAGGACCACTTATCTAGGCGTGGTGTGGGATTCATCCATGATGCGGGCACGTTTGTCTCCCGCTCGTGTCGATTCGATCCTTACCGAGGTCGCGAGAGTGAAAGAGGGCCGGTCACTCACTGTAAAGCGGTTTCAGAGACTGCTGGGTCTGATGGCAGCTGCGTCCAATGTAATTCCTTTTGGCCTGCTGTACATGAGACCCCTTCAGTGGTGGCTCAGAACCAAGGGGTTCTCCCCGAGGGGAAACCTGATTCGCATGATCAAGGTCACGTGGCGATGCTTTTGTGCCTTAGACATGTGGAGGAAACCTTGGTTTCTGACTCAGGGCCGGTGCTGGGAGCTCCGTGTTGCCGCATCCAGCTTGCGACGGATGCGTCCCTCACTGGTTGGGGAGTGGTCATGAGTGGCCTCTCGGCCTGAGGTCTGTGGAGGGGTCTTCATCTCAGGTGGCACATCAATTGCCTGGAGATGTTGGCTGTGTTTCAGGCTCTGAAACACTTTCTTCCAGATCTAAGAGACCGCCATGTGTTGGTGCGCACTGACAACACAGCGGTGGTCTCTTATATCAACCACCAAGGAGGTCTGCGTTCGTGCCCCTTGTACAAGCTGGCGCACCAGATCCTTGTGTGGTCCCAGGGAAAACTCCTCTCACTGAGAGCAGTTTACATCCCTGGGCATTACAACGTGAGAGCAGACATCCTGTCGAGGCAGGGGCCGAGGCCCGGGGAATGGATGCTTCACCCCGAGGTGGTGAAGCAGATCTGGAAAGTGTTTGGCCAGGCTCAGGTGGACCTCTTCGCGACTCTAGAGAATGCGCAATGTCCCCTCTGGTACTCTCTGAGTCATTCAGCTCCCCTGGATTCCCCACCGTTGCACCACGCCCTGTCGTACTACAGGCTTTTCATCCTCCTCCCTTCAGGGAGCCCGGCCAGCAGAAGCTTAATTGTATGTGTCCAGTGCGAGCACTGGATGCATACGTCCACAGGACTGCCCTGTGGAGGAAGGCTGACCAACTTCTGGTCTGTTACGGCCCTCCGAGGAGAGGCCGCCCTGCTGCCAAGCCTTCTTTAAGCCGGTGGATCGTGGATGCCATTGTCGTAGCCTATGAGTCCTCTGACCTTCCCTCACCTCTGGGAGTTAAGGCTCACTCTACAAGGAGTATGTCTGCCTCTAAGGCCTTTCTTTCGGGGCTTTCTATTCAGGATATCTGTAACACTGTGGGTTGGTCCACACCCTTGACCTTGACCTACTAGGTTCTACGGCCTAGATCTTCGAGCCTCTCCTGGCTCTTTTGTTCTCTCGCCCTAATCACAGGCAGGGACGTTTCCTCAGTATGGTGGCGTGGGCATCTCGTTCCCAAAGCGTCTCGACGTAGCTCGACGTTCCTGGAAGGGAATGTCTCTAAGTTACGTATGTAACCCTAGTTCCCTGAAGGGAACAAGATGCTGCGTCTCAAGGCCATACTTCCGGCATCCCTGCAGCGCTTGCTTCATCCGAAAGCTAGCATTGTTGTCACCAAATGTGCTTTTAAGCTTCCTGGTTGGTGACGTCATCACGCCGGTGACGTCACACAATTCCATTGGATGGATTATACATGTGATTCAGAGCGTGGTCACGCTGGGGGCATTCCCAAAGCATCTCGACGCAGCGTATCGACACAGCGCCTCGTTCCCTTCAGGGAACTAGGGTTACATACGTAACCTAGAGACGTTTTCAAACTAGAGTTCAGAACCACAGTTGGCACCACAAGTGGAATTTGCAGGGTGGTTCACATAAAAAAAAAAAAAAATAAATAAATAAAAAATCTGTGGAAAGAACTGTAAATAATTTTAAGCAAACAAGTTATGCTTTAGAGTAAAAATATTAATTTAAAATGTTTTTAGTACAAAAGTCGGAACCTTAGAAGAACAAATTATTACATCAAGACAGTCAATGCATATTTTACATATTTTCCATTGAAAAATAAAATGTTAACAAAGCTGTAATGCAATCAGAATCAACAAACCCTCAGCACACTTTGTATACCAACTCTTAAAGGGGTCATCCGATGCCCATTTTCCACAAGTTAATATGATGCTTTAGGGTCCTAATGAAAAGTTTGTAATATACTTTGATTAAAAATTCTCAATGGTAGTGTAAAAAAACACTCATTTTACCTGGTAAAAAATGGCTCCGTTCTCAGCAAGCGATATCAGTACCTGGCCCTTTAAATTATATGAACCTCTGTTCACCCCGCCCCTCAGTTCTGTGGGGCGTGTCATTACAACGCACATGGGGTGTTGCCTAGACAACAGTTGAGGGTTTATTTGGGGAAATAATGGTTTCGCGAGGCTTTGAAAACACATTTGTGCAACTATATCAGTTTGAACCGGAGTTGGAGCCGAAACAAGATGACACCCGTGGCAATTACGGCTTAAGCAAGGCGTTTCTGAATGGTTAGTAAACTTAATGTCACTTTGATATATCTTTGTATGTACTGGCAGGATAGTGTACTGATAGAGATACAAACGCGATGTGTTTACTGAGGTATAGCTGACTGAACAAGAGCAAATAAGTGATCGATTAACATAACTTACCCCGTTGTAATATTGAAATACATAAATGTGAGTGTTATCTTTACTCGTATGCCGTTGCTGGCTGTAAACACTGTTTTGCATGTATTGCGTTAAAGTTACCATTCTTAATGCAGTTATAACTGATCCAAAACGATTTAAAATAACTGTACATGACTTCATAATCATTAACAGACACCGTTTTAAACCATCTAGCGTTACAAAGCTAAGCTTAATGTAGTTTTACGAAAACTTACACAGTTTGTAAATAGACAATCACCTTAACGCATTGGTCATTATAAACGTGCGATTATTAATTATATTGAGATGGATTTACATAGAGAAAATGACATAACTATGTTCTCTGAGAGTATAAGTTACACTTTCATTGATCGTGAAACATGCTAACTTTAGTACATTATTAGAGAAAGGCGATTAGCAAATATTCATAGAAAAAAATATTACTCTCACTTCTTCTGGTGAAGATGAGACAGGAATACTAATAGTTGATACAGATCCATTTTTCAGCAGCAGCTTCTCATATACTGGTGAGAAATGATTTGCGTAAACATAAGCCTATTTAAGTAGATCGGCGGCACATTCCCTTCAAAAATAAAATTCAGCCACTGTGTCCTCAGCGGCTCAGATGTCAGTAGTAAATGATGACTGCTGTGTTTGCTGTTACACCCATCAACTGTACTCCACACTCGCTTAGGCAACATTCTGCTCCAGCGTCGAAACAATGGCTGACAGTTTACTTCTCACTTGGTGCGGGTCTATACTAAAACACTACTTTCTATCATCTGTCCTGGGAGCGGCCTCTGTCGGTGTGATGGCACAATGACAGGCATCTGAGAATGGCTCGATATGAAAAGGGGCAAATTATTTTACTAAATTAAAAGAAAACTGCTGGGCGGATCTTTTTCATTCTAGGGGGGTTGTGTACACACTCTCCCAACACACATTTCAGTTCAAACTGCTTGTAAAAGTGCATGTGGCACCGGATGACCCCTTTAAATGCTGTCTTTTTGCAGACAAAATCAAGTTATTTTAATTGGAATCCATATGACTGGGAATTTTGTGTGAGGGTTAAAAGATTTCTGTTTTAAGTTGGTCAGTGGGATTCTCAAACAAAAGCTGCTTGGTTTCAAAGAGATTTCTATGCGAGCTGTGCTTCAAAAACCACTAGGCTACACTACTGACAATGGAAAATGGACCCTTCTTGCATACACAATTTTGCCCAAATTTTGCTAATGTGACAACACCTTTAGTATAGCCATACTACTCTTAGTGTAACTATCCAACTTCAGTACAGATTTAGTAAAATGAATATCAAGAGCCCCTCCAGTGGTTCCACATAAACACAACACATTTTTTTTCACGTTAAACTAAGTATTAAATGCATGCAAATGCATTTTGATACAGGGTCCCAATAGCTCAGTTTGCTATTTGAACATTACCCTTACGATAAACATAGACTGTGTGCTTTGAAGTCTGAAGCCTTTGGTGAGGAATCTTTTGCCACTTCCCATCCCTCACATGCTCTTATCAGCTTATTTAATAATATTCACATCAAAGAATCAGAGTGCCTGTCGCAATTGTACCCTACTTTGGTCTGTTGGCCATTTTCTCTGCACAACTGCCATTAACGTAAGCAAATATAGGGGATGAGTTTTATTATGGCTGACTTCTATGAATGTCTGTAACAAACTTTTAAGGCATGCTGCTGCAATTTGCAGGTCTATGTGGATTGAGAAGACACATTAAAATTAGCATGTAGATCAAATTGTGACTGTATGGACGAGTAATATCAGTCCTTTTTTCTAACTCACATCTTGAGTGATGCCTATAACAATATCAGCAGTGTATTCAATGACAAATGTCTTAGTCATTAGCAAGTTTAGTAATAATTGCATAATTGCAAGTTGATTCTGTATTTATCCATTTTATTGCAAGTGTAAGACAGTACTTCAGGAGACTGGCTCTGATTTGTAATTTTTCAGCACTGTCACATTTTGCTTGTCAACTTACTTGTCACTGTAATCTGGATCATTAGAATCTGCATAGTTAGAACATAATGTAGGGTCATTAGCTGGTCATTGACTGGTCAACTGGTAGTCAAGCTGGTAGTTGACCAGTTACCATGTTCCAAAAAGGACTTAAAAAATGTCCAACCTAAAACCATCATTCAAAAACAGTTAAAAATTAAAAATTTGGATTTTTGATCCTGGATTTTCCCAAGCAGAGGAGACTCAGGGCAGGTTGGGAGTAAAACTTGGCTTTTGTGGTGATAGAATGTAAACTAACCAAAGATGCAGGAAGGGGGAAGGGAGGAAAATGAGATTAGGTGCTGTGTGATGCTGAATCTTTCCAGCTCTTTCTCTACACAAATCCAAATAGAATCAGAGGTGGCAGATACAGGCAGAAGAAAAGGCAACGAATATGATGAATTATTCAGGCAGGTTTGCAGCAGCTGACAGTAAGGTCCAAAACTCTCAGGTTTGTTTCTGCACGATGCTATACGGGAATCAACAAACCTCCTTTGGCGTGCCACAGTTTATGCAGCATCAAGGAGTAAATTGATTCCCCCACAAGTGTCATTGCACTAGCTGTTTGATATTTATGGTGGAGGAGAAAGTGTGAGAGAGGAGAGAAAGAGGAGACAAGAATTGCAAAGAGGGGGCTGGTGAAAAAACAATCTCCTTTATCTGATGCTGTGACATTGAGGGGACAGCGTAAAGAGTGCTTTAAAAAGAAAGAGAGAAGGGCCAATGACAGAGCTTGCGAGAAGGTATTGTGGAATACACAGACACATTACTTATTCCAGGTTATCTAAAGCATAGGGGTTTCAAACTTCTTGAAGTAAAAAACCTCCAAACATGTTGACCTCCACTACCCTAGGGCTGTGAAAGGTTTAGAATGCAGGTTCTCAAGCTGAGGTCTCTTGAAAAGCGAAAAAATAAAAATAAAATAAAAAGGAGGGAGAGAGAATGGGTGAATAATATCATAAAGTAAGAAAGCAGAATTAAATAATTATGTCAAACTTTAAAATATCAAATAGTTTATTATTATTCATAATTTATATTTTACACTTTTTTTTCTAACTTTCGCTTTTCAACAGACCTCAGCTTGTGAACCTGTTCTGAACCAGTGCAACATTTGAGTTGTATTGTGTATAATGACCAGGGTAAGGATGTTATCAGGAAGTTATTAGCTAAGCTATGTTTCTGAATTGAGCAAATATAATGTCACACAAACATTATTTCAGGCAAACAAACGTCATTGTGCATTCATTGTGCTTTTTGCAATGGTTTTATACAAATCATTTTTATTTGTATCATGTTAACCTGTTGAAATTTCAGTTTTGACTATTTTGATGTGCTGGTTTTTAATTCATTAAAAAAAAAATCTGAACAAGCCTAACACTGGCTTGAAATGTGCATCTCACTGCCAAAACAGTGCACAAAGTCTGCAAGGTTGTACAACTCTAGCTACACACTGCACAGGATAGCAATTTCGAAACAGTAGAAGGTTCAGCTCTTGAATTTTAATTAGCTAACGTGACTGGGCGGCCTAGGAAGATTGTCTAGCAATGTCAGTGCTAGCTAATTAATATGCATGAGCTCAGTCTTCACCATAGTGACATTACAACCCAAGCTTCTTCTTTCTCCACTCTTTAAAATTTGTTCTGTTGCCAAATATGTAAAGTCATAAGCCTTCTTTGCCAATACTCAGATATCTCATCTTTTCTGATCATGCACACAAATACATTCACACAAAAATAGCACAACACCAAGTCTGCATCCAAAAGCTAAAAATGCTGCCTCCTCGGAAAGCATATGAAGGCAACAGTGCATGTTCAAATCTGATCACATGTGCTGATCTGATCAGTTGTAGTTAATGGCCAGTTTGTGTGTAAATGTACATGTTGACCAACTTTTTTCACTTTTAATGTAATTTCTAAACAATTAGTATTAATTAATTACATATTTGCTTAGTTACAGAGCCAGAGGGTGCTCCAGATTCGTCTTGTGCCCCTCCATCATATGATAGCACACAAAATTAAAAAATTGCCTGTCGCAATTGTACCCTACTTTGGATTATTGGCCATTTTCTCTGCACTACTGCCATTAACATAAGCAAATGTGGGGGATGAGTTTTATTATGGCTAACTTCTATGAATGTCTTTAGCAAACTCTTTGAGGCATAGTGCAGCAATTTGCAGGTCTGTGTGGATTGAGAAGACACATTAAAATTGGCAAGTAGATAAAGAAATAAAGGCTACATTTTGACCTTTTTCACTTTTAATATCTTTTCTAAACAATTAGTATTAACCCTCATGTGGTGTTCATGTCATTTTTGACTGGAGAAGATTTTCTTTTTCCTGAAAATACTAGTTAATGTTATCGCATTGAACTGAAACTTAGTGACTTTGTTCACAGAGACTATAACAACTTGTCCACATTTTTTATTTATTTATTTTTTACTTTTTTGTGTTGTTTTTTTCACCTTGTTACACCTATGGTGTTCCCGGTCAAAAATGACAGGCCTACACAAAATAGCTTATAAATCCCTCGTTATGCTATATTATCCCCAAAAATTGGATTCAATCTTTTTATCAACTTGTTTTCTTTCAATTAGGACTGGTTTTGTATTCAATTTTCAAACAGTTTAATTGTAGGAGTCATTTATCCGAGCTTATGCACCTCAGTTTTTGAGTGAAAAAAGCATTATTTGTTAATAATTTTGCCAATATTGAGAAAAATATGAAAATAAATTGCGCTGTTGATCACACTAGTCTACTTTAATGTTTAAGCAGGAAATTTCTTTTGAAATGCTTTTATTTTGTACAAAATGACACAGAGTCACACTTGTGGTGTTCCCAGTCAAAAATGACGAGCCTACACAAAATAGCTTATAAATCACTTGTTATGCTATATTATCACCCAAAATTGGATTCAGTCTTTTTATCAACTTGTTTTCTTTTAATTAGGACTGGTTTTGTATTTCATTTTCAAACGGTTTAATTGTAGGAGTCATTTATCTGAGCTCCTGGTCATTGAAAGTGAATGGGGGAGACTGAAAATTAGAGAAAAATTTACTTGTCAGGAGCATGTTTATCATGTTTCCATATGTATATGTGTGCTTGCAGACATAGAGCCATTGGACATGTGCATGCATGGATACATGTATGCCACACACACACACACACACACACACACACACACACACACACACACACACACACACACACACACAAACTATTTTCTGAAAGAAACATTCTTTTTCACAGTGATAATTTTTTTTTATCTAATATCCATTCATCAATCTGACATTACCACATTCGAACACACACTCACACACCTAAACTCACACTCACGCACAAACTGGCTGTGACTGCAGTGACCCTGCTTCAAAAGAATCTCTCTTTCATGTTCTTGTTTCATCACACCTTCCAGACAAAATATTATGACATTTTGTTTTGGAACTGTGATGTTCTCATTTTTTTACTTAAAAAATTAGATGCCTACTCTCAGATAAATGAGGCCCACAATTAATTAGATGCAAATAGAAATATAAAACCAGTCCTAATTGACAGAAAACAAGTTGACAAAAAGATTGAATACAAGATTGGGTGAAAATGTGGTTAAATGAGTAATTTATAAGCAATTTTTTATAGGTCTGTCATTTTTGACCGGGAACACCACAAGTGTGACTATGTGCCATTTTTTACAAAATAAAAGTTTTTCAAAACAAACTTCCTGGTGAACCATTAAAGTAGACTAGTGTGATCAACAGAACCAATATTTATTCATATTTTTTTAATATTTCCAAAATTATTCAAAAATAATGATTTTTTTACTTAAAAAATTAGATGCCTACTCTCAGATAAATGAGGCCCACAATTAATTAGATGCAAATAGAAATATAAAACCAGTCCTAATTGACAGAAAACAAGTTGACAAAAAGATTTAATACAAGATTGGGTGAAAATGTGGTTAAATGAGTGATTTATAAGCTATTTTTTAAAGGCCTGTCATTTTTGACCGGGAACACCATAGGTGTAATAGGATTTTGAACACCACATGAGGGTTAATTACATATTTGCTTAGTTATAGAGCCAGAGCATGCTTCAGATTCTCCTTGTGCCCCTCCATCATGTGACAGCACACAAAATTTAATAATAATAATAATAATAATAATAATAATAATAATAATAATAATAAAAGACATATGCTGATGATACACTGGGCAACTTTTTAAGCAATGTTGCTGGGCAACTTTGGCAAATGTTGCTGTAAATGGGCAGCCAGGTGTGATACAGAGCACACAGATCTAAATTTTCCAGATAGAAATGTGTTACCCATTTTTAATGAGAAGGTGCCCAAGCAACATTGCTCAAAAAAAGTTGCCCGATAAAATTGCTCAAAAAGTCGCCCAGTGTATCATCAGCAGAGTGCAGAATTTAAAGTGCAGTTTTATTTTTTATAGTGCGTCTCAGAATTTCTACACTGTGAAATGAAGCACATACTCACATACACTGTGCATCTGCATGTTGCCTTCCGGGAACTCTCGCTGCGTCATCAACGCTATGGGGAACGCCATTGGCGAGCCGCATTCTGAGTCATAGTCTATAAACCAATCAGAAGATGGGAGTGACGTCACCGCCGCAGTGACGTCAGCGACCGGGAAGTATAAAGCACGTGCGTTTCAAACCGGCATCAGCTTTTGTCATTCAGCGAGAGCGCTCTGTGTCTGTGTCTGTCTGCATAGTTTACTGTTTTTTGTGCCAAAGCACAGCTTTTGTTTGAGTAAACTATGCCAAATAGGGGGAAAAAACACTGTACGATCGGCTTCCACTGCGGGTGCTCCGTTCCCGGAAGGCTCTCTTCGAGGAGGGGGCCTTCACCAGCGTTCCTCGCGGGTCTGGTCCCGCTTCCGCCGAGGCGGAGCGGCAGCTGCACCCGTGGGGTTCACAGCTCGATTTACTAGAGGGAATGGAGACGGGTGATCCCCTATCTCCCTCCTCACCTAGTGAATCGTTGGACCTTCTTCTGGATGAGGAAGCCCGCACTGCGGTTCCTTCCCTCCAGGCGGAGGAGTCCGCGCTTCTCTTGTCTTCCTCTGAGGAGGTTGATGTAGAGGGCGCGGGCGAATGTATTCAACTGCCCCCCCGTTTGCCCCAAAAGTATGAGGAGCTCTTGGAAGTACTGACTAACGTGGTAGCCAAGCTTAACATCAGCTGGCCCGTGGAACAAGAACATGAGCCACAGAAAAGCAAGCTTGATGAGCGCTTTCTGCGGACAAGGTCAGCACTTCCAAGACGGAGCCTTCCATTTTTCCCCGATCTGCATGCAGAGATCGCCAGATCGTGGGAAAAACCTTTTTCAGCCCGCTTATTCACCCCGGCTGCTGATTACTACGGTAATGTGGCGGGGCAGGATGAGCGTGGCTACAAGACGATGCCGCGGGTTGAGCAGACACTTGCGAGTTATCTGTCACCCGATCTGGCATCGTTGTTGAAGGCTCCATCCTTGCCTACTAAGCCTCTCAAGATCACTTCGGGCTTGGTGGGCAAGGCGTACACGGCAGCAGGTCAGGCTGGTGCTTGTTTGCACACTATGTCGGTGTTGCAGGCATACCAGGCTGACCTGCTAAAGGAACTAAGCGATGGCGAGGAAGCAAATATATCTGAGATGCGCAGGACCGCAGATTTAGCTCTCTGTGCCACCAAGGGGACCGCTCGTGCTGTTGGGCGGTCTATGGCAGCCCTGGTGGCCATGGAGAGACATCTGTGGTTGACCCTGTCCGAGATGAAAGACAAGGACAGGGTCCTCCTTTTGGACGCACCGCTGCAGGCTTCTGGCCTCTTTGGTGATTCTGTTGATGCAGTTGTCAGCAGACACCAGGAGGCCCGCAAGCAGGCAGCGGCATTCCAGCGCTATCTCCCTTGCCACGTTTATTCCTCTGGGGCTGATCGGGAGCAGTCCCAGCTGTGTACGAGCTCCTCATACCGTGAGGCACAGAAGAGGAGTGTTGCAACCCGTGCCCCTCCGGCAAGACCTAGAGGGCGGGGTCAGCAACACTCAAAGCCGGGGACCTCTAAGACGAGGCCTGACCTGAGGGTCATCCTCCAATCGAAGAGGTCCTCGGCTAAACGGCCCTGACTTCTGCAGTACAGGGCCGGTGAGGGTAGCCCCTCTCGGGGAGGAATGGGGTCCACCACAGTACATCGTGCCTATTCCTCCTCGGGGCCCTCAGGAGACCAGCCAGCTAACCCTGCCGGTGTTACAGGGCGCGGCAGTCTCTCGCAAACCTTTACTTGTTTTCCCGCCCGGCAACGTAGCGGGGCCAGTGGGTTTGCCACCCCTACGGGGGTCCTCAGAGCAGTTAGTTCAGGTGTTTCCTGCCAGTCAGCTGTTAAAGGCCACCGAATTAATTCCTCAAATAATACCAGAATTACCAGAACTCGAGAGGCTGGTTCCCTTATTTCACTTTCAGGCAGCATGGAAACTACTGCCGAATGTGTCTTCATGGGTCCTGAACCGCTCAGTCAGAAAGCTGAAGTTCAAGATGTTGACTGTCAGTCAGGTCGTGTCTCAAATCAGGTCCGAGGACTGGTTTGTCATGATAGATCTAAAAGACGCTTACTTTCACGTCTCCATCCTTCCTCAACACAGGAAGTTCCTCAGGTTTGCTTTCAGGGGTGAAGCTTACCAATACAGAGTTCTTCTTTTTGGCCTAGCACTCTCACTCCGAACTTTCACAAAGTGTGTGGATGCTGCGCTGGCTCCTCTGCGACTCCAGGGCATCCGCATACTGAACTACACAGAAGACTGGCTGATTTTAGCCAGTACAGAACAGTTAGCGGTTCAACATCGAGGTGTTGTTCTCGCTCACATGAAAGAGTTGGGGTTGAGACTCAACGCCAGAAAAGTGTGCTGTCTCCATTACAGAGAACCACTTATCTAGGTGTCATATGGGATTCAACCACGATGCAGGCACGAATGTCACCTGCTCGGATCGAGTCGATCCTTACTGCAGTAAATGCCGTCAAGCTATACCTTTTGGACTGCTGCACATGAGGCCACTACAGTGGTGGCTCAAAACCAAGGGGTTTTCCCCGAGGGGGAACCCATTCCGCAAGATCAAGGTCACGCAGCCATGCCTACGTGCCTTGGACATGTGGAGGAAACCTTGGTTTCTATCTCAGGGCCCGGTTTTGGGAGCTCCTTGTCGCCGCGTCACGCTAGCGACAGATGCCTCCCTCACCGGCTGGGAAGCGGTCATGAGTGGCCGCTCGGCCCGCGGTCTTTGGAGCGGTCATCATCTCTCATGGCACATAAATTGTCTAGAGATGCTGGCCGTATTCAAGGCCCTAAAGCACTTTCTCTCGGACCTGAGAGACCGTCACGTGTTGGTCCGCACCGACAACACGGCGGTGGTGTATTATATCAATCACCAGGGGGCTATGCGTTCACGTCCCTTGTACAAGCTGGCGTACCATATCCTCCTGTGGTCACAGGGAAGACTTCTCTCGCTGAGAGCAGTTCATATCCCTGGACGTCTCAATGTGGGAGCAGACGTCCTGTCGAGGCAGGGGCCGAGGCCCGGGGAATGGATGCTTCATCCGAAGGTAGTGAAGCAGATATGGAGAGTGTTTGGCCAGGCTCAGGTGGACCTCTTTGCGACTCAAGAGACATCGCAATGTCCCCTCTGGTACTCTCTAGTTCCTCCAGCTCCTCTTGGACTGGATGCGATGGTACAGACGTGGCGAGGCTACATTTGTACGCCTTTCCCCCAATTGCTCTGCTCCCAGGAGTTCTGGAAAGAGTGCGCCGGTATGGAGTACGGCTTCTACTAGTAGCCCGTACTGGCTGGCCCGAGTATGGTTCTCGGAAATAATCGCCCTCCTCGATGGCTCTCCATGGGAGATTCCCGTCAGGAGGAACCTTCTCTCACAGGCCGGGGGCTCAATCCTTCACCCCCGCCCAGAGATTTGGAAACTATGGGTGTGGCCCCTGAGGGGGCACATCTCATAGAGGCTGGTCTCTCAACCGAGGTTGCTGAGACCATCCTTCATTCCAGAGCTCCCTCTATGAGGAAACTTTATGGCCTTAAGTGGAAACTGTTTACTGCATGGTGTAATCAGCACCAATTAGACCCAGTTCACTGCCCAATAGGTACAGTACTGGAGTTTCTGCAGTCTCGCTTTTACGCAGGACTGACCCACTCCACCCTGAAGGTGTACGTGGCGGCGTTATCAGCCTACCACGCCCCTCTCAGTGGCCTGTCAGTGGGTAGAAACCCCTTGGTCATGCATGAAGTGACCAAAGTGTGATTTCTTAGTCACGTGTTTGGACGCCCTTACAGTGAGTTCAATAGTGCTCTAATGACGAGATGATTTGATACGATGATGTGGCTTAGTTTATTCTCAAGAAGAAGAAAGAAAAAATGACATATATTAAACAATTAGTATTCGCGTTATCTACAAACAAAAACGTTAAGCATCAATTGAAACCTTACATCTGCTGGCGTCTTCCACAGTTCCACGAGCTCATTATGTCATTTACTAGGGACGCAATACTTAAAAAAATTTTAGTGACAGTCCTTCACCAGCAGGTGTCACTATATTGACAAATAATGGCTCCTACACACTGGCCCTCTTATTGTTACTGGCTTCGACAAACAATAAACAATTAAACAACATGGAGCCATTAAACAATCCAAATACAATTTGTAAATTAAATATACACACAACTCATAATATAATTCATATTCAAATTATAATGCAAATTGTCAACTAGTCAAAGTTCATTCAAATAGTTGTATACAAGTCCAAGTACAAGTACAAGTCTACACATATTCTAGATAAGAAAGACAAGCAATTTCACTGAATCATCACACAGGGTTTACCACCAACATACAGATCTTAGTAATTGGTCTTTCTATAACATTTAATTTTATTTTTATACGGAGGCTACAAACAATTCCTTTGGAATCTGGAATTGTCTCAACAACCCTTCCAATAATCCAAGATCCTCTTGGTGCAGTAGAATCTGCAACCAAGACAATATCTCCAGGAATAAAGTTTCTTTTTTGTCTGTTCCATTTTTGCCTTTCTTGTAAAGTTGGAAGATATTCTCTCACCCATCTTTTCCAAAAAATATCTGAGAGATATTGTACCTGTTTCCATCTACGTCTAGTGTATAAATCAGTTTCCTTGAACAACCCTGGAGGTAGCATGGGCTGGCCCTTTAAAAGTAAAATGTGATTTGGGGTTAGGGGTTCGAGATCACTAGGATTGTCTGACATTGTTGTCAATGGGCGACTATTAATGATGGCTTCTACCTCACATATAAAGGTATGAAGAGATTCTTCATCTAAAGTTTGTTCTTTTACAACTGCCATCAAGGTTTGTTTTACTTGTTTGATTAGTCTTTCCCATATTCCTCCATAATGTGCCGCTGCTGGTGGATTAAACGTCCATTTTACTCCCTTTTGTTGTAGTGCGACTTCTATTTTGTTGTCTCGATTCCATTCCTTGATTGCCTTTTTTAGTTCATTTTCTGCTGCAGTGAAATTAGTTCCATTATCAGATCTTATTTCTTGTACCTGTCCTCGTCTACAAATAAATCTTCGGATTGCATTGATACATGAATCAGTGTCCAGTGAATTGGCTATTTCTAAATGAATTGCTCTTGTTGTAAAACATGTAAAAATAACACCATACCATTTGACGTCATTACGTCCTCTCTTTACTATTATTGGGCCAAAGTAGTCTGCTCCAACATATGTAAATGGAGGCAGGTCTGGGGTTACTCTTTCCTTTGGCAAGTCTGCCATCTTTTATTCCCCAAATTTAGAATGCAAACGTCTGCAAAAAACACACTCTAAACAAATTTTCCTAGCCAGTGCATTAGCTGCAGGAATCCAATATCTTTGCCTTAATTTGGACAGCATGTGATTCCTTCCACAGTGCCCCAGTTGTTCATGAATGTTTCTCAAAACCAGTTTCGAAACATGCTGGTTTTTTGGAAGAATAACAGGATGTCTTCTTTCCTCTGGCATTGCCAATCTGCCAAGTCTTCCGCCAACACATAGAAGTCCATTTTTAATTACAGGATCCAACTTGCGAATAAAGCTGTGTGTTTTTACATGGCCGCTCTTTTTCAAAGTTTCAATTTCTTCAGCGAAATTCTCATTCTGACAAAAATGCAAAATTGCATTCTCAGCTCTTTTGAGATCAGCCAGTGAAATGGGCTGAATGTTAACAAGTTTTTTGACAGTTTTTATTTTCGAATCCATTGTACCTTGGGTCTTTTGTCCTACGTCTGTGCAACCATTAATCATCTCTTTTCTTTTCTTTGCGAGATGCAAAAGTATATCCCTTAATTTCAAAATCCATGCAACAGCTTTAATTAACTTGTTCCATTTAGAATTGTAGTATACAAGTTTATTTGTAGCATTGCATTGTTCCTTTACAAGTGTGCTCATGATCAAAATGTTCTTTTTTATTTTAGGATCGTCATCCTTACTGTATGCATGTAAAACAATGTCAAAACTTGGCCATTCTGTTTCTGAGTGTTTGAGAAATGCTGGACCATTGAACCACATACTTGAATTTAGAAGTGCATTGGCTTGAAGTCCACGGGATGCACAATCTGCAGGGTTTTGTTTCGTGCTGATGTGTCGCCACTGTGTGATTTCTGTCAGCTCTCTGATCTCATTGACTCTGTTGGCAACAAAGGTTTTATATCTTTTACTCTCATTTCCAATGTATTTCAATTAGTGGTGGGCCGTTATCGGCGTTAACGTGCTGCGTTAACGTGAGACTCTTATCGTGCGATAAAAAAAAATATCGCCGTTAATCTGTTCTCAAATTTGGGTTGGGAGCTGGGTCTAAACTACGCAAGCTATGATGACTTTCACCTTGATAGTTTAACACGGATGTATACCGAAGACTATAGAATATGGTCGCGCGTTTACGTCTCCTCTGCCAAAACACAGACAGGGTCGCGTCGTCCTCCATTCATAAAGACCGAATCTACTATAGCGAAATGCCACGTAAATTCGTAGTTTTTTGGATTCATAAATCAAATGTTGGTCTGTCACTTAATTCAAATCGCGATATGGACTAGTGTATGTGAAAACTGAAATGCAAAAAGACCGTTTTAATATGAATCCGGTATGTTCCGTTTGCCTAGCTGTATGTATGAATGATGGAGCCGAGCTTTTACTACACGCATACTGAAACACACGTGACGCTCCCGGTAATTTTTGGCATTTGCATCTCACATGAACAGATAAACTCAATCTCCAAAACTGCTGTGAGTGTCACTTTTACCGTTTCATTTTAGAAAACTAGCATCATATCATACTGTATACACAGAAACTTCACGGCAACCTGTCAAAATAAAAGTACGGTGTAACATGAACGTAGAAGTAGTGGAAACGTAGGGGAAACACTGGCTACGATAGATATACATACGTAGATGTATATTTTTTATCACACTGTACAACAATAATACTGTTTTTTTTTTATTACAGTAAGGGCTAAATTTAGGGTTGGGTAGGTGTTGACGTTAAAAAAACACAATCTAATAGGTAGAAAAAATAATTTCATTGTTAGTTAGTTAGTAAACAGTACATCTTATTGAACATAATTTATTTTCATCAACAAATTATCATAGAACAGCTTTATGAGCTTTATGATCCATTCTCAAAGACTTACTTTTAGTCATTATTTGGGTAGCACACATATTCTGAATGCCTTCAGCAGAATTCAAATTAGCCATTTTAATCTAGATTAATCTAGATTAATTCCAAGATTTAATCTAGATTAATCTAGATTAAAAAAATTAATCTATGCCCACCCCTAATTTCAATACAGATGTGCTATCCATCCAAAAGATGGATTTGTCAAGTGGAATATGCAGCTCTGTTTTAAGCATTCGTTCCATACGTGCAGCCAGTACTGCTGCAGTTAGTTCCATTCTTGGCATGGTGGTTTGTTTTAATGGTGACACTCTAGACTTTCCCATTACGAAGGAAGTATGAATGTGATTTGATGAATTTGTTATTCGCAGGTATGTGACACAGCCATAGCCACCTTCGTAAGCATCACTGAAGTGATGTAGCTGTGCAGATCTGATGGGACCAAAATTCTTTGGATTGATGCATCGATCAATCTGAAGAGATTTAATGCAATCCAATCCCATCATCCATTCTTGCCACAACTGTACATATTTGTCTGGCAGAATTTTGTCCCAACCATAGTTAAACTTACACAGTTCTTGCAGAATGTTTTTTGCAATAAGAACAAATGGAGAAATGAATCCAAGTGGATTGTACACGGATGAGACGACTGAAAGGATTCCTCTTCGTGTACATGCTTGTCCTTTCAAGTTCACTGAAAAGTTTAGTTTATCTGTTTCGTCACACCACTGTATGCCAAGAGTTCGTTCTACAGGTAGACTGCTGGACTCAAGGTCCAGATTCTTTATGCCTTCCGCCCTGTCCATTTGTGAGATCGAGGTTAGTACTGTCCTACTGTTTCTGACCCATTTGTGCAGACGAAAGCCACCCATTGAGCAGGCTACTTTAAGCTCTTGACATAATTTAACAGCATCTGCTTCTGTTGCCACAGATTTTAAACAATCATCAACGTAAAAGTGTTTTTTGATTGTTTGAATGGTTTCAGATGAGAAGGAATCTTTGTGGTCCTCTGCTGTTTGCTTGAGGGCAAAGCAAGCACAACTTGGTGAAGATGTTGCGCCAAAGAGATGAACAGTCATTCGATATTCCTGCAAGTTCTGACTGATGTCACCATTTGGCCACCACAAGAAATGCAAAAAGTTGACATGTTGTTCTGATACCCTAACTTGATGAAACATGCTCTCTATGTCTGCCATGATTGCAATTGGCTCTTGACGAAAGCGTAATAAAACACCAATTAGGTTACTGATTAGATGTCCCCTGAAAGGATGCTGAGCAATCAAATACAACTCTTAATTTACCCTTTTTGGGATGATGCACTCCATGATGTGGAATGTACCACACCTTTCCACTTTGAGGCTTAACGTCCTGTTGTGGTACTCTTTCAGCATATCCTTTTTCAATCATTCCCTCTAAGAAAGATGTGTATTCTTTATGATATTGTTCATTCCTTTTGAACCGACTTTTCAGAGAGATGATACGCTGTTGCACCTGTTGATAATTGTTTGGCAAGACCATTTCATCTTCCTTGAAGGGCAGTGGTAAATAGTAATGTCCATTTCTCAATTCCATATTCTTTTCCATAATAGACATGAATCGTTTATCTTCCACTGACATTTCTGTTTTTTCTTCAGATGCAGTTTCTGGGAAATCTTGATGATACTGTTTGATCAACAAATCATTCAGATTTGCAACAGAAATTCGATTTACAACCAAGGGTGAATGCCTTCCATCTTGACATACATTATCTTGCATGAGACCATTTATTACCCAACCTAAGGGTGTTTTAACAGCATACGGCCCATTACCGCGACTGTTGATTACTTTCCATGGTTCCATCAACTTTGCAGCATTCATTCCAATTAACAATCCGATGTCTGCGTCTATCTGTGGTATTTGGACTTCACTTAAGTAGCACCATTTATTGATTGCTGCTTGTGTGGGTATGTGTTCTCTTGAAACTGGTAACATTGCTTGTGTGTATACTTCAGGGAGTTTAGAGTATTCGTTGAGTTCCATACTGCTCACTTCCAAACCAACAACCACACTACTGCTCACAGTTTTCTCTTGGCCCATGGTGCGCAGTAAGATTGCTGTGTTTTTTCCTGTGATGTTTAACTGTCTACAAAGTGATTCTGTGCAGAACGTTGCTGAGCTGCCAGGGTCTAGGAACGCATATGTGTGAATGACTTTATTGGATTTTGAGACCTTTACTTTTACTGGTACAATAGCAAGCGTACACTGCTTGTTCCCTTCCTCCGCAGAGTCATTTTCTAATGATACTATAGCACTGCTTAATGGTGTGCTTTTAGCCTTGCTACAGTCATTTTTTATACTTTTATCTTTGTTCCCTTGAATGTGCAGAATTGTTGGGTGCAACTGTGAGCATTCATTGCAAGACAGTCGCTTTTTGCACATTTTGCTCAAGTGGCCCTTTGAGAGACATCCAAAGCAAATTCCACTTTTCATTAAGAAATTCACCTTTTCATTGTTAGGCTTGAGCTTAAACATTTCACATGTCTCCAAAGTATGGTCATTAGAACAACATAGACAGGAACTTTCCACTGTCTCATCCTTTGGCTTCTGTTTATATCTGAATTTTGTTTCACCTTTAGGTTCTGACATTAAGGCAACTGTTGTAGCAAAACTACTTCTATCACTGCTAGATTTGACAGATGCTCCTTTTTGTTTTGGGTTTACCTTTGTTTCAGTTAAGTTCTGAATGTCTCCAAAGGTTGGATCCAGCATGGCTCTCACATGGTCTTCAATGAATTCAAGTAAATCCTTAAATTCTATCGTTTTGCACTTGTCTTGAATTTTACAGACATCTCCACTGATCTCGTAACTTGAAGGGTAGTTTTGATACGATTATTTTTAGATTTGATGGCATTTCCAGTTCATTCAAAAAGTCAACATCTTGCATGGTATTGTAACAGCTTCGCAAAAAAAAAAGGCATACGGGCGCAAAGCAGGACCATCCTCAGCTTTGATAGAACACCATTTCAGTACTTTGTCAATGTATGCTGCTGATATCTTAATGCTATTAAGTTCCATTCTAACTGCCTTTTGGCTTCTTTGTAGGCTTTATTCGGATCCATGTGCAGAAAACTATTAACAAGATTTCTGGGTTGCCCCCTTGTATACTGCTGCAAGTAGTACAGTCTATCATCCGGGTTTTCGGTTTTACTTTCTATGCCTCTTTCCAAAGCTTTGTTGAATGATCTATAATGAAGTGGATCACCATCAAAAATGTCAATTTCTCTGTCCGGAAGCAAGCAACTTCTGTTGCTTTACTAACATCTCAGTTATTTCAGTTTGCTTTTTCAAAACAGCAGTGAGAGATGTACTGTCATGATTAGCTTCACCAGTGGCTTTGTTTGCACTTGAAAGTGATTGAGATGATGTTTTTATTTTGGATGTGGCTGAAGAGTGTCCCTCCTGAGTTCTCTGAGTATCCTGAATTTGTCTAGGAGCTATATACTCAGTAGGTGTTTCCAACTGGAATGAGCTCAGCATTGACCTTGGTTTTAACTCGCTTGCTTCTTTATAAACCTTGACTTTGGCCTCAGCAGCAGCTAGTTCACACTCCAATGCATGTCTTTCCTTCTTGGCCTTTAATTTTGCCACCATGTTTGCTTCCTCAACATCCAAGGCAAGTTTTTCATCCAATGTGGCAGCTTTTGCTCTCAGAGCAGCATGTTCAGCCTCAGCCCTTAAACGAGCAAATGAAGTTTTTGATGCAGAGGATGTTTTAGATGATCCAGAACTAGTAACCTCACTAGCTGCTTCAGAACACCCTTTTTTGACACGCTTACGAGACATTTGTGAGGCACTATCATTAGGCCCAACAGAATCTTCCTGCTCACTGTCTTGGTCTTTACCATCTAACCGTGTCTTAAGATTCTCCAAAAACCCATTGAAGTTCATTAACTTAGGTTCAAACCAATCAAGGTGATCTGCCTCCTTCTCACAATCATCTTTCATTAAGCTCTGCACAGTCACTTGCAAATCTGTAAACTCCGACAAACAGGTTTTAAATGTTTCTAAATGTTTGTAAACAGTTTCTTTACTTTCATTCGCTTCAAAAAGAGCGTCTATTTCATTACGTTTTCTTGTTAAAACACAGAGTTCCCTTCCGGGAACTCAACACTGCGTCATCAACGCTATGGGGAATGCCATTGGCGAACCCGCCTCTGAATCAGTCTGTAGCCAATAGAACGACGGGAGTGACGTCACCGGCGCGGTGACGTCAGCGACCAGGAAGTATATAAGCACGTGCGTTTCAAACCGGCTCCGACCTTGCCCACCAAGCCTCTTAAATTAACATCCAGCTTGTTGGGCAAGGGGTACGCGGCAGCGGGTCAGGCTGGGTCATGTCTGCACACTATGTCTGTGTTGCAGGCATACCAAGCCGACCTGCTTAAGGATTTAGAACCAGGAGGCCCGCAGACAAACTGCAGCTTTCCAGCAATACCTCCCTCGCCGTGTCTTTTCCTCTGGGGCTGCTGGACGGGAGCAGCCCCAGCCGCGTACCAGCTCCTCACGCCGCGAGGCGCAGAAAGCGAGCGTTGCTACCCGCACCCCTCCTGACAGATCAAGGGGGCGGGGTAAGCAGCGCTCCAAGTCGGGGGCCTCCAAGACTAGGCCCGACCTGAGGGTCGTGCTTCAGTCGAAGAGGTCCTCGGCTAAGCGGCCCTGACTGCTGTGGCTCAGGGCCGTTGAGGGCAGCCCCTCTCGGGGGGAAATGGGGTTCACCACATTATATGGAGCCCATTTCTCCTCGGGGCCCTCAGGAGACCAGTCAGCTAACCCTGCCAGTGTTTCAGGGCGCGACAGTCTCTCACAAACCTCTGCTGGTGGTCCCGCGCGGCAACGTAGCGGACCCAGTAAGTTTGTCACCCCCACGGGGGTCCTCAGAGCAGTTAATTCAGGTGTCGCCTGCCAGTCAGCTGTTACAGGCCACCGAATTAATTCCTCAAAGTTTACCAGAAACCAGCCTCGAGAGGCTGGTTCCCTTAGTACACTTTCTGGCAGCGTGGAAACTACTGCCGAATGTGTCTCCATGGGTCCTGCGTACTGTAGAAAGAGGGTATCAAATTCAGTTCGGCGCCCCGGCGCCGCCCTTCAACGGGGTATTTCCTACTACGGTAGGCCCCGAGCAGGTTCTGGTAATGGAACAATAAGTAGATTCTCTTCTGAGGAAGGAGGCCATCGAGGTGGTCCCTCCTCAGCTCAGAGAATCCGGGTTCTACAGCCGGTACTTCATTGTTCCCAAGAAGGATGGAGGGCTGCGGCCCATCTTAGATCTCAGACAACTGAACCGCTCAGTCAGAAAACTGAAGTTCAGTATGTTAACTATCAAATCAGGTCCGAGGACTGGTTTGTCACGATAGATCTCAAAGATGCGTACTTTCACGTCTCCATCCTTCCTCAGCACAGGAAGTTTCTCAGGTTCGCTTTCAGGGGCAAAGCTTACCAATACAGAGTTCTTCCTTTCGGCCTAGCACTCTCACCCCGAATGTTCACAAAGTGTATGGATGCTGCTCTGGCTCCCCTGTGACTCCAGGGCATCCGTATACTCAACTACATAGACGACTGGCTGATTTTAGCCAGTTCAGAACACTTAGCGGTTCAGCATCGAGATGCTGTTCTCGCTCACATGGAAGCTTTGGGGTTGAGACTCAACACCAAGAAAAGTCTCCCTTACAGAGAACCACTTATCTAGGTGTCGTATGGGATTCGACCACGATGCAGGCACGTATGTCACCTGCTCGGATCGAGTCGATCCTTACTGCAGTAAATGCGGTCAAGCTAGGCCTGTCACTCACTGTCAAACAGTTTCAAGTACTGTTAGGTCTTATGGCAGCAGCAGCCAACGTAATAACTTTTGGCCTGCTGCACATGAGGCCGCTACAGTGGTGGCTCAAGACCAAGGGGTTTTCCCCCGTGGGGAAATCCCTTCCGCAAGATCAAGGTCACGTGGCGATGCCTTCGTGCCTTGAACATGTGGAAGAAACCTTGGTTTCTGTCTCAGGGCCCGGTTCTGGGAGCTTCGTGTCGCCGCGTTACGCTAGCGACGGATGCATCCCTTTCCGGGTGGGGAGCGGTCATGAGTGGCCGCTCGGCCTCCGGCCTGTGGACCAGTCAGCACCTCTCATGGCACATAAATTGCCTGGAGATGCTGGCGGTTTTCAAGGCTTTGAGGCACTTCCTCCCAGACCTGAGAAACCGCCATGTGTTGGTCCGCACCGACAACACAGCGGTGGTTTATTATATCAACCACCAAGGAGGTGTGCGGTCACGCCCCTTATGCAAGCTGGCGTCCCATATCCTCCTGTGGTCCCAGGGGAAACTCCTCTCTCTGAGTGCAGTTCATATTCCTGGGCATCTCAACGTGGGGGCAGACGTCCTGTCGAGGCAGGGGCAAGTAAAGCCCGGGAATGGATGCTTCACCCACAGGTGGTGAAGCAGATATGGAGAGTGTTTGGCCAGGCTCAGGTGGACCTCTTTGCGACTCAAGAGACTTCGCAGTGTCCCCTCTGGTACTCTCTAGTGCCTCCGGCTCCACTTGGGCTGGACGCCATGGTACAGACGTGGCCGAGGCTCCGTCTGTACGCCTTTCCCCCGTTCGCTCTGCTCCCGGGAGTTCTAGAAAGAGTACGCCGGTACGGAGTCAGTCTACTATTAGTAGCCCCATACTGGCCGACCCGAGTATGGTTCTCGGATATCATAGCCCTCCTAGACGGCTCTCCGTGGGAGATTCCGATCAGGAGGGACCTTCTTTCTCAGGCTGGGGGCGCAATCTGCCACCCCCACCCAGAGAAGTGGAAACTATGGGTGTGGCCCCTGAGGGGGCGCATCTCATAAGTGAGGGTCTCTCAACTGAGGTTGCTGAGACCATCCTTCACTCTAGAGCTCCCTCTACAAGGAAACTTTATGACCTGAAGTGGAAACTCTTCACTTCATGGTGTAGAGAGCGACACGCTGACCCAGTTCACTGCCCGGTTGGTACAGTGCTGGAGTTCCTGCAGTCTCGCTTCTCCACCGGGATAGCCCACTCCACCTTGAAGGTTTACGTGGCGGCTTTATCGGCCTTCCACGCCCCTCTCGGTGGCCTGTCATTGGGTAAGAACCCCCTGGTCATACGGTTCCTTCGCGGTGCACTCAGGTTGAGGCCTCGGGTGAACCCTAGAATCCCCACGTGGGATCTCGCTGTGGTACTTGAAGCCCTCTGTAGGCCTCCATTCGAGCCCTTAGAGGAGATTTCAGATCGCTTCCTTACTATTAAGACGGCGCTGCTGTTGGCTCTTACTTCTCTGAGGAGAGTTGGAGACCTTCAGGCCCTTTCAGTGGCCCCTTCATACATTGACTTTGCGCCCGGTTTGGCCAAAGCATTCCTCTACCCTAGACCCAGGTACGTACCGAAGGTACCGACAGCAGTACCACAGCCAGTCACCCTGCAGGCCTTTTACCCTCCTCCATTCGTGGAGAGCGACCATCGGAAGTATAATTGTATGTGTCCAGTGCGAGCATTGGACACATACGTCCACAGAGCTGCCCTGTGGCGGAAATCAGAGCAACTGTTGGTCTGCTACGGTCCCCCTAAGAGGGGGCTCCCTGCATCTAAACCCACTATCAGTAGATGGATCGTAGATGTCATAACTACAGCTTATGAGTCCTCTGGCCTCCCATCACCGATGGGCGTCAAGGCTCACTCTACTCGAGGCATGGCGGCCTTGAAAGCTTTGATGGCAGGTGTCCCTATCCAGGACATCTGCAGTGCGGCGGGTTGGTCTACACCTTTGACCTTCGTTAGGTTCTACGAGCTAGACCTACGAGCTACTCCAGGCTCCTCTGTCCTGAGCTGACAGGAGTTATACCTCGTGAGCCTGAGGGCCGAGGTAGAAGTTCCCTCTTTGCTGGGTACCCCCCAGGCAGAGATGTAATTTTGCTCGCGTCCTGGCAGTTTCCCAGGCGGAGCCCATGCCAGTGCCCTGGCCACAAGTTTCCAGGCACTACTTGTGTCCCTCTTGTCCGGGTACGCCCCGACAAAGGACTATTGTCTCCTCGTGTGCCCAAGGGCCGAGGACATCTCCTTCCTCTCGGTCTGGTTGGTCACCAGACAGAGGCCTCCACCTCGTGAGCCCGAGGGCCGGGGTGCTTTTTAATTCCATCTTCGCTGGGCGCGTCCCAGGCAGAGATGTAATTCTACTCGCGTCCTGGTAGTTTCCAGGCGGAGCCGTTTCAGTGCCCTGGCCAGAAGCTTCCAGGCACCACTTGGGTCCCTCTTGATCCGGGTAAGCCCCGGCAAAGGACCATCCTTTCTCCTCGTGTGCTCGAGGGCCGAGGAAAACCCTCTCTCTGGCTGGTGACCAGACGGGGGTGTATGACCAAAATCTCGTGAGCCCGAGGGCCGAGGTTTATCCCTCTTCGCTGGGTACGTCCCAGGCAGAGATGTAATACCGCTTGCGTCCTGGCAGTCTCCCAGGCGAAGCAACTTGGTGCTCTGGTACCCCCAGACACCTCTTGTCCCTCTACGTCTGGCTGGTCCCCAGACAGAGGTGGACTCTTTTCCTTGTGTGCCCGATGGCCGAGGCGGATCAGATCCCTCTTCGCTGGGAGTTTCCCAGGCAGAGATGTAATCCCACTCGCGTCCTGGCAGTTTTCCAGGTGGAGCCAATCCAGTCCGTCCTGTGCTGGCTGTTCCCCAGACGGAGTTTTGGACTATGTCCTCGTGTGCCTGAGGGCCGAGGTTCACATCATTTTTCCTCTTCGCTGGGTGCGTCCCAGGCAGAGATGTCATCACACTCACGTCCTGGCAGTTTCCCAGGCGGAGTTCTTCTGGTCCCTCTTTGCTGGTGTCCCCAGACTGAGCGACCACTTTCCTTGTGAGCCCGAGGGCCGAGGCATATACCATCTCCCTCTTGCTCTGGCATTATTCCGGACAGAGGCGTAATATTTCTCACGTCCTGGCAGTTTCCCAGGCGGAGAACCATCAGTGCCCCTCAGGTAAGTATCTTCTGGCACTGCCCTCTTGCTCTGGGCTGGTCCCCCAGACAGAGGGATATCGTCTCTCTTGTCCTGGTAACCCCAGGCAGAGAGCTCTTCCTGGCTTGATCCACCAGAAGCAACGCTTTCCTTTTTCCTTTCCCAGACAAACACCACTGGGCAGGAACTTGGAATTATGGATAGTTGGTATATCGTTCCCCATAGCGTTGATGACGCAGTGTTGAGTTCCCGGAAGGGAACGTCTCGGGTTACGTATGTAACCCTGGTTCCCTGAGGGAACGAGACACTGCGTCTCTAACCATAATTCCCGCAGTGTCTCATTCCCTCAGGGAACCAGGGTTACATACGTAACCCGAGACGTTTTCCTCTGCGTGAGGCAATTAACTTTAAAAGTTTTCTTTCATTCGCAACCTCTTGTTCCTGTTCTTCACTCATTTCGAATCTCATTTAACTCAACATATTCATCAAGGATTACAGCTAAATGCCCACTTGCATAATCATTAAAACTGTTCACATAGAGTTCACATCGCATTTACTCACGGCACTTTTCTTTAG